>NW_021201791.1:0-2812 GCF_002162155.2 Triticum dicoccoides
AAAAAATATAAAGCAGTGTGCTAATGGTTCAATGGCAAGTTCCTTGTAAATATTTTATGTATAGTCTAAATTTTACAAGTTTTCTAAATCCTAAACTAGAAGCTTCCATTAGGATATTAATCTGCCTATACGTTTTAAAGGTTTACTATGGATATATAGAGAGCATCACAAAGTAATCTGCAAAAGGCAAACTTAAATTTGTGTTTTATACTTTTAATTTTCTCACACTACAGAACTTTTGGTTTAAATATCCATTTAAGGTGCAACATATCAAAAATAAAAATAAGACAACTTTCATTGCAAGCATGACTAAAATCTATTAGAGACAATACATACTTGTTAATGATAGAAATTATGACTGTAACTTGAATACACTATTGTTAATTTATAGCAACATTGTTATCCAGTGAATTATCAAACTATATTGACTATGATTTTCATTTTGCAAAAATAACTTATCATTAAGTAGAAGAGTTTAATATAAATATTTAATAATTTTGTTTGTGACCAAAGGAGGGTCATTAATCGCAGTCTTTTTGGGAGCAAACGAATGTTATGAAAATTTATTGTGTATAAGGGTCTGCCATAGGAGAGGAGATGACATAGCATGGTGAGGTGAGGCAACAGATGAGAGCCTATGATAGTCTCAGAGAATAACATTACTTCCAATATGAAGAAGTGCTACCTCTTCTATTTGGACACTTGGCATCGATTTTGCTGTTGCTTCAACTAGCACAGTGGCCCTCGCAAATGCGAGGGCATCACGTTATTGCATTCAAAGTAGGATAGTTTTATGTATCGTTTGTGCATGATTCTACTTTAGTGAAAATAAATGAACTATTAATAGTAGGATATCTGCTCTTTTTCTATAACACATACTATATCAGTTCGTGCAGTTATAACTCAACTTATATTTCATATAGTTCTTAGACTACATTAGATGTAAAAATGTGAATATTTATGCATTGATATCTATTAATAATTAGTTTACATCATGCATGACATGAAAACCTAGACATTTGATAAAGGACGATTTGGGGTAGAATCGCCAATTTGGCGAAAGAAAACCAATAAACCTAATAAAAGGGAAATTCTCTTAGAAAAAAAATACAATTAACATCAACCCAATAAAAGGAGTAAGACTATCAAGCAGAAGGTAGTACAAAGTTTATTTACAATCTTCAAGATTTATCATTTGCGGGGTCTACCTAATTAATGTCTTTGTGTTTAGCTTTATTATGAGCTATGTGTACAATGATAGTTTGATACTATTTTTTGTAAACCCATAAATTATAGTAATAAATATGGTATTTGTCATTAATACAAAAAACTTAATTTAAGATAAAAATCTCACGCTGAAAAATATATATTAATGTATATACGCCTATTCAACCAAATAAATAATCATATTATATTTTTAATCAAATAATAATAAACATTGATTAATGAAGTGATGTTAATTGTCTATCTAGATAAAAATATATTTGTTTTCAAATTTCGTTCTTCTTCCTCTTTCATTTACACATGACATTGTAGAAACCGATCCAATATTGAAAATGTGAATTTGGTAGTTATTTTGTATGTATATGATTGCTAACAAATTAATAATACTTGTAATCCTAGAATAATAAACATTGATTAATGAGACTATGTGTTTTTGCCCTGGTAATCATATTCATAGGACTCGGGGTAGGAAAACCCTCCAGTTGCATCTACATAATTTACATAGTAATTCAACTTGACCCTTTACATACCAAGATGTCTGCACCATATTATAATGATTCTCCGATTAATACCAACACCTTGTAATGATCTTTTGCTCTAACAATTTTGAATACTTCCGGTTCTATAAATTTTCCACTTTGGGAATCTATTGATGTCCATTATACATCACTTGAAGGATTATTTTTTAGGGAATCACTTTAAGCACTTATATATGTTGTAATATACTTATAAAATCCGAAATAGGATAACTGAATATACTCCTTATAAAGTACAATATGTATTTTGATTGTTCGAGTTCAAGGTTCAACTGCAAATATCTTGCTTAAATTTTTGTTGACAGTTACAAAATGATGACACAAGTATCATTTTTGTCAGCTCTATGCAGCACACACCTCTTGAATATGTTATATATCCTTGCAGCGCACAATACCTAAGATGCGAGATTGGTAGGCCTTGTGCCTAGTTGTAAATTGTGGACGGGTACTCTATCCTTTCTCCTATGAATATATGATATACATGCATCTGTGTATTTTAGGAAAAGAATATCAGAAATATTTAGAGATTATTGCTGAAAGTCCCGCATGTGGTGTTCTTTTTTTTGGGGGGTCCGTATGTGGTGTTCTTTCCGGTGTATTTTGTATGACACGATTTGTAGCTCGATGCTTTTGTTCTCGAAATATATAGCACGTACAAGCTTACTGTCTGGCTAGTTGCAGAAGCTAGCAGGCTCGTGGATTGATCATGCCCTCCTAGTTGTGTACTCGTACATACATCAGACAGTGGTCAGCCAATTTATGTGTTTGCATGTTTTTTTTTGAAACATGGTGTGCGTGTGTTTCTTTGGGGCCAATACATGCATGCTTATATTCTTATCAAGGCGTCTATATATTAAGAGAAGCGTGTATGCATGCATGTATATTCATGCACATATCAGGAATTAGCCTTCTACGGTAGTCTCCAACCAGCACGTTTTTTATCTAACCGGCACGTTCTTTTATATATTAGATAAATGGAACGTCCTTTCTGGAGGAAGGCATAGCCTACGCTATTTGTTGTTTTGGCTGGCACGTCGCTTTTTTTTTAATAA
>NW_021201792.1:0-1310 GCF_002162155.2 Triticum dicoccoides
CGTGGCACACGCCGCGTACACGGACCCTTACACGGACCCGTGAACGGGCTGTACGTGGACACGGGAAAAAAGTGCCCGACGGCCGTTGTGGACGGAAGTTGACGCGCGCCATGGAAAACTGGGCAAAACCACGTACGTGGCACACGCCGCGTACACGGACCCTTACACGGACCCGTGAACGGGCTGTACATGGACACGGGAAAAAAGTGCCCGACGGCCGTCGTGAACGGAAGTTGACGCGCGCCATGGAAAACTGGGCAAAACCATGTACGTGGCACACGCCGCGTACACGGACCCGTACACGGACCCGTGAACGGGTATGAGAGGTCCGGGGAAAAATGGCCCATACACCATGCGAACCGGCTCAAAACCAGCTAATGATGGTCAACAAACGGTGCCATGGCAGCGAAAACATGTCTCATGGCAAAAAAACGCTGCCACGGCAGCGTTTCAAAACAGTGTACCCCTCCTTCACAAACTAAGGGCAGGGGTCCCAATGGGGGCTAAAACCCTCAGGTATAGTAGGGAGGAGGGGTCCTTCCTGGTGGGCGTACGGAACACGGGTGATTTTTCTTAGGGAAAACACTCGTGTTCACGTACGCCCATCCTTTCCCAACGTTGCCTCGGATGTCCCGTCGTTATGCCATCACGAAGGTGTTGGCCCGGTCCCGTGTACGTCTCGTGAGAAATTCTGACCCAACAGCCGAAGGTGGCTCGGGAAACAGGAAAGTACCCCGTTGCGTGCACGATCCGACCGACGGTAAACAGTCGCAACGATGTCCCTCCAATGTCGCCTTCGGAAAAACGTTGCCCCTCGGTGGCAACGTCATCGCTGTCCTGGACCCCTGTACGTCTCAAGTGAAATTCTGACCCAACAGCCGAATGCGGCTCGGGAAACAGGAAAGTAGCCCGTTTCGTGCACGATAAGACCGTCCGACAACGTTGCACCGATGTCCCGATAAAGTTGCCTTCGGAAAATCGTTGCATCCGTATCTTTATTGCTGCTGGTGTGACACGCGTGATTTGGCCTTGCAGGACGCCTTCGTGCAAGTGATCCTCCCGTGCTATGCACGGGCGGAGGCTTGGTTGGTTTGACCGCTTGTTGGCTACTAAGCGCATGAGTAGCTTTGGACCCGTGTCTGCCGGTAGATCCCCCGTTGTACTGCGGCCGACTACCGGCGCCGTGTCCCGTCCCTCGTGTGGCTTTTACTCGCTGGATTAATAGTGCTTGCGTGCTAGTACCCGACCTACGGGAAGTGGTGCTTCGGATAATTGTTGCCTCGCGGCGGACGCCCATTGGGTGTGCCGCT
>NW_021201793.1:0-1291 GCF_002162155.2 Triticum dicoccoides
TTTTGGGGCCCCGGAGTGATTTCCACGGTTAACGAACCGCAGGGTGCATTTACTTATCGGTCATCAACACTCGCATTTTTGGCCGATTCTGGCTCGTTACTTGGACTATTACTCTGTTTTTGGGTCCAAGCGTGATTTCCATGATTTACGAACCCCGTGGTGCGTTTACGTGTCGGTCAATGACACTCACAATTTTGGCCAATTTCTGGTCCGTTTCGTGTACTATTACTCGCCGTTTTGGCGTCCCAAAGCGATTTCCATGATTCACAATCCCCAGGGTGCGTTTGCGTCTCTGTCGTCAACAGTCACAGTTTTGGCCAATTCTGACGCGATTCATGGGCTATTATTCACCATTTAGGGCTCCCGGAGCGATTTCCATAGTTGTTGAACCCCAAGGTGCGTTTAGGTCTCGGTCATCAACACTCACTGTTTTGGGGCCCTGGTGTGCTTTCCACGATTAACGATCCCCGGGGTGCGTTTACATGTCGGTCATCAATACTAGTAGTTTTGGCCAATTCTGGCCCGTTTCGTGGACAATTACTCACTGTTTTGGGGCCCCGGAATGATTTCCACGATTAACGAATCCCCGGGTGCGCTTACGTGTCGGTTACGAACACTCACAGTTTTGGCCAATTCTAACGCGTTTTGTGGACTTTTAGTCTCCGTTTTCTGGGCCTGAAGTGATTTCCATAGTTGTTGAACCCCAAGGCGCACATACGTGTTAGTCATCAACACCCACAGTTTTGGCTGATTCTGGCCTGTTTCATGGACTATTACTCACTGTTTTGGGGCCCCGGAGTTATTTCCACGGTTAACGAACCGCAGGGTGCATTTACGTATCGGTCATCAACACTCGCATTTTTGGCCGATTCTGGCCCGTTACTTGGACTGTTACTCTGTTTTTGGGTCCAAGCGTGATTTCCATGATTTACGAACCCCGTGGTGCGTTTACGTGTCGGTCAATGACACTCACAATTTTGGCCAATTTCTGGTCCGTTTCGTGTACTATTACTCGCCGTTTTGGCGTCCCAGAGTGATTTCCATGATTTACAATCCCCGGGGTGCGTTTGCGTCTCTGTCGTTAACACTCACAGTTTTGGCCAATTCTGACGCGATTCGTGGGCTATTATTCACCATTTAGGGCTCCCGAAGCGATTTCCATAGTTGTTGAACCCCAAGGTGCGTTTATGTGTCGGTCATCAACACTCACTATTTTGGGGCCCCGGTGTGATTTCCACGATTAACGATCCCCGGGGTGCGTTTACATGTCGGTCATCAATACTAGTAGTTT
>NW_021201794.1:0-954 GCF_002162155.2 Triticum dicoccoides
TTTGCATCTACATACCACTTGTAGATCGCGTGCGGAAGCTTGCAAGGTGATGATGTAGTCGTACTCGACGTGATCCAAATCACCGATGACCTGCGCCGAACGGACGACACCTCCGCGTTCAACACACGTACGGAACAGCCACGTCTCCTCCTTCTTGATCCAGCAAGGAAGGGAGGAGAGGTTGAGGGAGATGGCACCAGCAGCAGCACGACGGCGTGGTGTTGGTGGAGCTGCAGTACTCCGGCAGAGCTTCGCTAAGCACTATGGAGGTGGAGGAGGTGTTGGGGAGGGAGAAGGAGGCAACCAAAGGCCAGGGCGTTCAGGTCTGAAGTCCCTCCTCTCCCCCACTATATATAGGGGTGCCAAGGGGGGTGGCCGGCCCTAGGAGATCAAATCTCCTAGGGGGTGCGGCGGCCAAGGGGGGGTTTTCCCTCCCCCCAAGGCACCTAGGAGGTGCCTTACCCTCCTAGGACTCTTGCCCCCTTGAACCCTAGGCGCATGGGCCTATGTGGAGCTGGTGCCCTTGGCCCATTAGGCCAAGGCGCACCCCCACACAGCCCATGTGCCCCCCCGGGACAGGTGGACCCACCCGGTGGACCCCCGGGACCCTTCCGGTGGTCCCGGTACAATACCGATAACCCCGAAACTTGTCCCGATGCCCGAAACAGGACTTCCCATATATAAATCTTTACCTCCGGACCATTCCGGAACTCCTCGTGACGTCCGGGATCTCATCCGGGACTCCGAACAACATTCGGGTTACTGCATATACATATCCCTATAACCCTAGCGTAACTGAACCTTAAGTGTGTAGACCCTACGGGTTCGGGAGACATGCAGACATGACCGAGACTCTCTTAGTCAATAACCATCAGCGGGATCTGGATACCCATGATGGCTCCCACATGCTCCTCGATGTTGTCATCGGATGAACCACTATGTCGAGGATTCGAT
>NW_021201795.1:0-1615 GCF_002162155.2 Triticum dicoccoides
GACAGTAGCCCCCGGGCCCGGCTGCAGCGGAGAACTTCATGAATTCGACGCTGGAGACGGGACCAAGCTTGGCATGGGCCATGGTTGTTGTTGCACTCCAAGGAGCTACAAACCCCCGAGCCTACTTCCATGGAAATTTTCTGGCAGAGAACTCTATAGATCTCGATGCCAGAGTGTTGCTTTGTTTCCTTTCTTGCTCCCGGCAAGGCTATTGCCGGGAGGTCTTTTGTTTCTCGCGGAGACTTTTGACGTTCTCGACGCCGGCTTCCGGCAAGCTCGTCGCCAGGAAGGCTTTTATCTTCAGCAGAGAACTTTGACGTTCTCGATGCCGGCTTCCGGCAAGCTTGTTACCGAGAAGGCTTTTATCTTCAGCAGAGAACTTTGACGTTCTCGATGCCAAGAAGATTGGTCCTAAGGGCGTTGCCAGCCCTCGGGCCATAACTGCGTTTAAAAATGACAAGTGATTAGCATCTGAAGTTCACTTAACTCACTTGCAAATTTTTACTTCTGCTACATATTCCCTATGCCTGCTGGAATGCTTTCCGGTGCGTATGATCCAGCCAGCAGCGCTTGAGGGAACGGGCCCTTAGCGGCTATTCGGGAATGTCGCCTCCCGGAAAGGTTTACCTTCTTGGCTCTAGCGCAACCGCACAAGTTGCCGAGCGGACTCGAGGCAACATGGAGTGCAACTAGCCCCGAGAAGGTTCCTTGGCATACAGGTCTAGGCAGAAATCTCAAATAAATAGTGCATGGTGTCTTCCTGTTCAACCTCCCTTTGTACGTCCACCCTACGCTTTTAGGGAACTTGTCGGCGCAGGCACCTTACCCGCGAGCGCTGATTGCGGGACGTCGGCAGCCTGCTGGTGGTGCCGCTACCGACAAGAAACCTTGTCGCAACTAGTCGCAGCTCACTTAAGTTGTTGAGCGGACTCGAAACAAAGTAAGGGCGCAACTAGCTACGAGATGGTTCCTCCACGCACAGGTTTTCCATACAAAGAACAAGATCTCCGAGGCGGATAACCTTATATAGAAAGGAAATATCTAAAGTTTCGCATGACTTAGCTTTTCTGTTGCCGCACTGGCGTCGTTCTTTGGGTCGCCTGCTTCTTAGGAGCCATGACGATGAAGAACAGCTGAGCCTTGACGAGGACGGAACGGCTGCCGCCGAAGTCTTCTTCTTCGGTGGCATGTCGATGAAGAAGATGAAGATCTAGCTCGTGTGGACGCCGGATCAGGTTCACACAATCTCGATGCCCCCTACCTGGCGCGCCAAAGATGTCGGGGAAGCTGATCCACCAACACCTATGAGGACCGGGCCCCTTTCGGTTCGGAGGGGGGCGGAGGCCGCGCAAAGAGCGGATCGAGGCAGTACACGCGAGCAGTTTTACCCAGCTTCGGGCCGCACGGATGCGTAAAACCCTACTGCTGCTTGTTTGTGTGTATTGAATTCTTGCTCAGGAGCGATGGACGCTGCCAGACCGAGCGTGAGAGTGTCCCTGATGTTTCGAATGAGCCGAACCCCCTCTACGTTGTGCTTGGGCCTCCTTTTATACTTTCAAGGGGTCACCGACAGGTGGCAACGTAGACTAGAAGGGTAAAAATGGAAAAGGATGCG
>NW_021201796.1:0-2297 GCF_002162155.2 Triticum dicoccoides
GGTTAATACAATTCTAGCATGAATAATAAACATTTATCATGATATAAGGAAATAAATAATAACTTTATTATTGCCTCTAGGGCATATTTCTTTCAGTCTCCCACTTTCACTAGAGTCAATAATCTAGTTCACATCGCCATGTGATTTAACATCAATAGTTCACATCACCATGTGATTAACAGCCATAGTTCACATAGTCATGTGACCAACACCCAAAGGGTTTACTATATTCAATAATCTAGTTCACATGCTATGTGATTAACGCCCAAAGAGTACTAAGGTGTGATCATGTTTTCCTTATGAGAGAAGTTTAGTCAGGTGGATCAGTGTCAAAACTTGCATTGACGTAACCCTTTACGACGAACCTTTTGTCACCTCCATAATCGAGAAACATATCCTTATTCCACTAAGGATAATTTTGACCAATGTCCAGTGATCTACTTGTAGATCACTATTGTACTCCCTTGCCAAACTCAGGGCAGGGTATACAATAGGTCTGGTACACAGCATGACATACTTTATAGAACCTATGGCTGAGGCATAGGGAATGACTTTCATTCTCTCTCTATCTTCTGCCATGGTCGGGTTTTGAGTCTTACTCAACTTCTCACCTTTGTAACACAGGCAAGAACTCCTTCTTTGATTGTTCCATTTTGAACTACTTCAAAATCTTGTCAAGGTATGTACTCATTGAAAAACTTATCAAGCATCTTGATCTATCTCTATAGATCTTGATGCTCAATATGTAAGGAGCTTCACCGAGGTCTTTCATTGAAAAACTCTTATTCAAGTATCCCTTTATGCTATCCAGAAATTCTATATCATTTCCAATCAGTAATATGTCATCCACATATAA
This sequence comes from Triticum dicoccoides, assembly GCF_002162155.2. Lineage (NCBI taxonomy): Eukaryota > Viridiplantae > Streptophyta > Magnoliopsida > Poales > Poaceae > Triticum > Triticum dicoccoides. The sequence goes on from NW_021201796.1 coordinate 857, forward strand.
TATCAGAAATGCTACAGAGCTCCCACTCACTTTCTTGTAAATACAGACTTCTCCAAAAGTCTGTCCAAAACCAAATGCTTTGATCACACTATCAAAGCGTTTATTCCAACTCCGAGAGGCTTGCACCAGTCCATAAATGGATCGCTGGATCTTGCACACTTTGTTAGCTCCCTTTGGATCGACAAAACCTTCCGGTTGCATCATATACAACTCTTCTTCCACAAATCCATTCAGGAATGCAGTTTTGACATCCATCTGCCAAATTTCATAATCATAAAATGCGACAATCGCTAACATGATTCGGACAGACTTAAGCATCGCTACGGGTGAGAAGGTCTCATCGTAGTCAATCCCTTGAACTTGTTGAAAACCTTTCGCAACAAGTCGAGATTTGTAGATAGTAACATTACCGTCAGCGTCAGTCTTCTTCTTGAAGATCAATCTATTCTCAATTGCTTGCCGATCAACGGGCAAGTCAACCAAAGTCCATACTTTGTTCTCATACATGGATCCCATCTCAGATTTCATGGCTTCTAGCCATTTTGCGGAATCTGGGCTCACCATCGCTTCTTCATAGTTCGTAGGTTCATCATGATCTAGTAGCATGACTTCCAGAACAGGATTACCATACCACTCTGGTGCGGATCTTAGTCTGGTTGATCTACGAGGTTCGGTAGTAACTTGAGCTGAAGTTTCATGATCATTATCATTAGCTTCCTCACTAATTGGTATAGGTGTCACAGAAACCGGTTTCTATGATGTACTACTTTCCAATAAGGGAGCATGTACAGTTACCTCATCAAGTTCTACTTTCCTCCCACTCACTTCTTTCGAGAGAAACTCCTTCTCTAGAAAGGATCCATTCTTAGCAACGAATGTCTTGCCTTCGGATCTGTGATAGAAGGTGTACCCAATAGTCTCCTTTGGGTATCCTGTGAAGACATATTTCTCCGATTTGGGTTCGAGCTTATCAGGTTGAAGTTTTTTCACATAAGTATCGCAGCCCCAAACTTTCAGAAACGACAACTTTGGTTTCTTGCCAAACCATAGTTCATAAGGCGTCATCTCAACGGATTTCGATGGTGCCTTATTTAACGTGAATGTAGCTGTCTCTAATGCATAACCCCAAAACGATAGTGGTAATCGGTAAGAGACATCATAGATCGCACCATATCTAATAAAGCACGTTACGACGTTCAGACACACCATTACACTGTGGTGTTCCAGGTGGCGTGAGTAGTGAAACTATTTCACATTGTTTTAACTGAAGGCCAAACTCGTAACTCAAATATTTTACTTCTGCGATCATACCGTAGAAACTTTTATTTTTGTTACAATGATTCTCCACTTCACTATGAAATTCTTTGAACTTTTCAAATATTTCAGACTTGTGTTTCATCAAGTAGATATACTCATGTCTGCTCAAATCATCTGTGAAGAT
>NW_021201797.1:0-1794 GCF_002162155.2 Triticum dicoccoides
GTGCCGAGTACATCTGGTTGTTGAATGTCGACACCCAGAACATGATGCAGGAATGTGCACATGGGCTGAACAAGAGGGCGCTGGTCGGGCGTTCCCTTATTAGATCTCATGGCCGCCAACTCTCAGCGCGTGCTTGTGTTTGTGTGATGACACCGCGCAGAAGGAGGCCGACAGTAGGTGGTATACAAGTATTTATTTTGCTTTAGAATCCACCTTGGTTAAATTTACCAAATGAGTTTCAGGTCGACCGAAAAGTAGAGCATACATCCCTAGTTCCTTCTCACCCAATTATTTGTTACAACTTTGAGGTTCCATGTCTGAATTTTGTAGCTCGATACTTAATTATGAGTATATTGAGCTACAAAAAATCTTGTATGAGAAATATGTACTCTAGATGAAAATTTTATCTATGTAATTAAAGTTTCGGGGCTTGTTCTTTTAAAACTTGCCAACCCGGGTTTGGCTCAACATGGGTGCTTACATTTTTGGTAAATTATTTTTCTAGTGCTAGCCGTCTATGGCGACTCCTATGACCGGCAGGGCCAGCCAGGGTATTTCTCAGATATAATTTTGCATTTTCATGTTTTGTTTTTGTAATTTATAAAGCAGATGTGATATCTATTAACCTAAAGGTTTTTTGTTCTATGAGAAATATGGGTATATAAATTTTATCTGTGTATTTCAAGTTTCAGGTCGTATTTTCATAACCTGTCAACCCAGGTTCCACTCAACATAGGTGCTCACATTGTTGTGGACTTAGAGATGCTCCATGCGAGTGTAGCGGTCGCCCACTATAATGCCCAAGGGAGTTAAGATTCAGTGATGAAATTCGGAGTTTTAGACGACATGCTTGCTAAGAAAAAACAACACTATGGGATATATGCTTTTAATAAAAAAAACAACAATAATAAGATGTTATATATAGGTAATCTCTCTGAGAAGACGGTACTGACAAGAATATTTAGTATTCCCTCTACTCCGAAATACATTACTTCCTGGAACGAGTGCTACCAGAATTTTTCAACTTCTATGTAAAAGGCTGTTGCCAACATATATATTCAAAAAATAATAATTAGTGGTCAAATATGTTTATTACTCGTCTCATCTTTAGTTTTGGAAGGTCAGCTTTTTTCCACAGGGTGACAAAACCGATGTTCAGGTGCAACCAATCGGTCTCCACTCACGCAAGAGTCAACTCTGGTCAATCTTTACAATACTTGTTACAAACTCATAGCATCGACTGCACAACACACCAGTACCAACAAGATCACGCAGCAGACTGATCAGTACTTCCTCCGTCCCATAATGTAAGACGTCTTACATTATATGGGATGGAGAGAGTAGTTATTATGAAAGCCAAGATAGAGAGTTATACATAACCATGAGCGTAGGCCAGGCCGCCAGGGTAATGGCCGGTATGAAAGGCACACATATGGAGAAGTACATATGTTTTCTTAACATGTAGGTATATACATAGCAGGTACAATACATGTGTTGACATACCCATGTAGTACATATTGTTTATTTGTAGTAGGAGTTTATATGTATATGTTTGGTCGTACCCGATATATATACTCAGACATTATTTTTCAGATATGCATATGTATGTGTATAATTGTAAACCCCTCCATCATACGATGCAAACTCCGGCCTAGGGTCGTGGTGCTGGTGGTGGTATGCCGCCGTAGGAAGGTGGAATAGGTGGAAGTCCTGTGTAATCATCAGCTGAAAAGCAGACATATTTCACTATATTATTTGTGTGCTAAAAACTCTCTGTGTGTGTGCGCGCGCGCG
>NW_021201798.1:0-1369 GCF_002162155.2 Triticum dicoccoides
GTTATAAGTATCAGTGGCCTATGAAATGAAGAGATGTAATACTAGACGGGTGAATCATCGTTGTTAGTCAATGGAGCATAATGTAACGATGATAAATAAAGTGATGTGCACCATCATGTGTAACCCCGACCTGTACTAGTCCAAACATGGGAATAAAAGACAAATAAGTTCTTTTCTGAAGCACATTGCTCGCAATTGTTACATTCATGCCCTATTTTGATTTCCATCCCTAACTACAATCTCAATGTTATGTGACGTCTACTTATTTAGGAAGTGTAGTATTATATGAACATAACATAATTAACATGTACGAAACTTGTTTCAAATTGAAGTACTATTAATTCGGGAGTAAGGACTAATTACAATTTAACATTTCAATGGAGAGTGCTACTTGTAGACTGTGTTGTTAATTCCCCAAGGAGGAGAGGATGATGAAGTATAGTACAAATAAGTATTTCACTAAGTTAAGAATCAAGGTTATCAATCCAGTAGGTGAACCACACAAAACCTTGTTAACAGCACCTACACACACAAAAGCAAACACTGACACCTAACGCAAATAAGAGGCTTGTCAATCCTCGTAGACGTTATTTGCAATGATTAATTCTGGTAGTGATAGATGGATAAAGTAAAATACAAAATAAAATAAAAGTAAATAAATTGCAGCTAGGTATTTTTGTGTTTTTTTATATATGATAAAAGTGCACCCAGGGGCCATAGTTTTTACTAGATGCTTCTCTCTTGATCGTAGAACATACGGTGGGTAAACAAATTGCTGTTGGGCAATTGATAGAAAAGCAAATAATTATGAAGGATTCATGGCAATGATCATGTATATAGGCATCACATTCGATGCAAGTAGACCGACTCCTGCCTGCATCTATTACTATACTTCACCCATCGACCGCTATCCAGCATGCATCTAGAGTTTTAGGTATAAAATAGAGTTACGCCTTAAGCAAGATGACATGATGTAGACAAAGTAAATTCAAGCAATATGATTAACCCCCATATTTTTATCCTTAATGTCAACAATACAAATATGTGCCATGTCTGTTTCTGTCACTAGGATTGAGCAACACAGGATTGAACCCATCACAAAGCACCTCTCCCACTGCAAGATAAACCAATCTAGTTGGCCAAACCAAATCGATAGATTGGAGAGAAATACAAAGCTAAAATAATCACACATAAAAGAGTTCAAAGAAGAATCAAATATTCTCATGAATCATCTGATCATAAACTCATAATTTATCAGGTCCCAGCAAACACACCGCAAAAGGAGATTACATTGGATAGAACTCCAAGAACATTGAGAAGAACTTTGGATTGAAGATCAAAGAGAGAGAAGAAGCCATCTAGATTCTAG
>NW_021201799.1:0-1397 GCF_002162155.2 Triticum dicoccoides
AAGCAACCAACCATTTGATCATATCGATACAATCCCATGTTCTCGCTCCTGCTCTCTTTTACTGCATTAAGACAACGCGTTTCAAACTGCTGTGTGCTACGGTAGTTGAACCCATTTCCTCTGCATGACCTGTCATTGCCACAGTAACTAGATGAAACCCACTAGCATGTGTAGGAGTTGATTGAGCCCTATGTATGTGTTGTTCCTACCTTGCTATGCCTGCTATGCTTAGAGTCGTGTCAGGTCTGGTTCATCTGGGTGATGGCTAGAGTGAAATGATTATGTCGGTAATGAGAGTGGTGTGGTGAACACGATTTGGTAAAGGTATCGATGAGAGGCCATGTAGGAGTACATGGTGGGTTGTTTCATTGAAGCCGACCTTAAGCACTGAGATCTGTATGTGTGATTTAAGATACAGCTACTACCATGCATTGGGCCCTGAAATACGACCCCGCTCAACTTCTTATTCACCCTAGCTCTCTGTCCAGGAGTTGCAAGTAGTTTCTGGTGTTTGTAGCCTACTGGAGGCCGTGGACAGCGCTGACCGTAGGGGTGGGCTGTGATGCGGTAGGTACGTGGCCGGGTGTACCGAATACCCGTTAGGTATCTCGGGAACCCTGTTCACATCGTTCGGGGCCGTATGGGAAACCTCGGCCGGACTCCCTGCGGATGGAACCTGAATAGGCGATAAACCTGGACTAGAGGCTTAAGTGTTTAGGTAGGTCGTGGTCTACACCCACGTCGGCTTTCGCTTGAAGTCTGCCGAGCACATGTCGTGTGCAGACGCTAAGTGTTGGAAACATGTATGAAGAAGTACACCCCTGCAGGGTTATCATAATCTATTCGAATAGCCGCGTCCGCGGTAAAGGACTACTTGGTTGCCTATACAGTTCATAGACAAGTAAATGGAAACTACTAAAAGCCTCAAGATAAGTGTGAGTGCCGAGGATGGCTCTTCCGTAGGAAGACGGAGGTGGATCCTCGGTGGTGTATTGAAGTGGTGAGTAGTGGACTCGTGTGCGCAAAACCATTTCAAGTTGGAGTATCGTAGGATAGCCTAGCCAAGAGTCAAAGCTGGCTTGCTGCAATAACTCCACCAACCCTTCTTGATAATATGCATGTATGTAGGATCTGATGTAAGTCTTGCTGAGTACCTTTGTACTCATGTTGCTATAATCTACATTTTTACAGAAGACGCTGCAACCCCTTCTGATGGGTTCTATGTAGACGTTGACATCAACGAGTAGGCTAAAGACCCAGGTGGTGACCCTGAGCTTGTGAAGGACCACGTAGTATAGCTAGGCTTTCCAAGCCTCTTTTATTTTATTAGTTGTCTGTACTCAGACAAGTTACTTCCGCTGCTGGTTTGTATGACTGTATGACTTGTATGTTGGGTC
>NW_021201800.1:0-2396 GCF_002162155.2 Triticum dicoccoides
TCTCTGTCCAGGAGTTGCAAGTAGTTTCTGGTGTTTGTAGCCTACTGGAGGCCGTGGACAGCGCTGACCGTAGGGGTGGGCTGTGATGCGGTAGGTACGTGGCCGGGTGTACCGAATACCCGTTAGGTATCTCGGGAACCCTGTTCACATCGTTCGGGGCCGTATGGGAAACCTCGGCCGGACTCCCTGCGGATGGAACCTGAATAGGCGATAAACCTGGACTAGAGGCTTAGGTGTTTAGGTAGGTCGTGGTCTACACCCACGTCGGCTTTCGCTTGAAGTCTGCCGAGCACATGTCGTGTGCAGACGCTAAGTGGTGGAAACATGTATGAAGAAGTACACCCCTGCAGGGTTATCATGATCTATTCGAATAGCCGCGTCCGCGGTAAAGGACTACTTGGTTGCCTATACAGTTCATAGACAAGTAAATGGAAACTACTAAAAGCCTCAAGATAAGTGTGAGTGCCGAGGATGGCTCTTCCGTAGGAAGACGGAGGCGGATCCTCGGTAGTGTATTGAATTGGTGAGTAGTGGACTCGTGTACGCAAAACCATTTCAAGTTGGAGTCTCGTAGGTTAGCCTAGCCAAGAGTCAAAGCTGGCTTGCTACAATAACTCCACCAACCCTTCTTGATAATATGCATGTATGTAGGATCTGATGTAAGTCTTGCTGGGTACCTTTGTACTCATGTTGCTATAATTTACATTTTTACAGAAGACGCTGCAACCCCTTCTGATGGGTTCTACGTAGACGTTGACATCAATGAGTAGGTTAAGGCCCAGGTGGTGATCTTGAGCTTGTGAAGGACCACGTAGTATAGCTAGGCTTTCCAAGCCTCTTTTATTTTACTAGTTGTCTGTACTCAGACAAGTTACTTCCGCTGCTGGTTTGTATGACTGTATGACTTGAATGCTGGGTCGTGTGACCCGTACCTTTGTGTATGTTATGTATGGCTCTCTGAGCCTTAAATAAAGTACTTGTGTCATAGAGTCATGTTGTGATGCCTTGTTGTATTTGCACATATCGAGCATATTGTGTGTATGATTGAAATGCTTGGTATGTGTGGGATCTGACCATCTAGTTGTTTATCTTTAGTAGCCTCTCTTACCGGGAAATGTCTCCTAGTGTTACCGCTGAGCCATGGTAGCTTGCTACTGCTCTGGAACACTTAGGCTGGCCGGCATGTGTCCTTCCTCGTTCCGGTGTCTGTCCTTCGGGGAAATGTCACGCATTGAGTACCGGAGTCCTGTTAGCCCGCTACAGCCCGGTTTACCGGAGTCCTGCTAGCCCAGTGCTACAGCCCGGACCCACTTGCTGTTGACCGACACGTTCGGAGCTGGGTCATGAATGCCTGTCCCTGTAAGTCTGTGCCACTTTGGGTTTACGACTAGTCATGTCAGCCCGGGCTCCTTATCATATGGATGCTAGCGACACTATCATATACGTGAGCCAAAAGGTGCAAACGGTCCCGGGCAAAGGTAAGGCGACACCCGTGGGGATACCGTGCATGAGGCCGCAAAGTGATATGAGGTGTTACAGGCTAGATCGATGTGACATCGAGTCGGGGTCCTGACAGCGTTGGCATCAGAGCCGGACTGCCTGTAGGTTCTCCAAGCCAAACTGGTCGATGTTGAGTCTAGAAATTCTTTAGTTATATGTAGGGGAATTGTTTGTGGGTTGGAACGTAAGGCTCTTTTTACTCCTTTATCTCATGACATTCTGATCTGAGTCAGTCTATTCTTCCACCGGGGGTTAAGGAATTAGGATCTATTCTCTCTATTAGGATCACGTGTTACTAATCAGTAGTACCTTATAGGTTTGATGGATACAAGCCTAGTTCAGTTCTTCTACCACGTTATGTTGTTAGGATGGACTCAGAACTTTGATATGATGATGTTGAGTGTGAATGAAATCCTTTGTCAAATGTCTCAAAATCCTTCTTGAGCATCTACAGCTGTTATGCTGCCGAAATTTTGCTAGAAATTCTAATGCCTTTGCATTATGATTGTGTTTTCAGATGGCCACTCGCGACCTCAATCAAGTGGTTCGCCTGACTCGATGCCTAGATGTACCCGGTCATACCGCCATGTTGGTCAGGGTAATGACTGAGGCTGGATACCGCTGGTATCCTGAGTACACGGTCGAAGAGCAATTCCGAGACTTTAATCAAAGCCAGTATCTCTGCACTATCAGGATATTTCCATCCTATCCTGGGTCCACCGAGCCCCTTCACTGCTCCTATGGACTCGGGGTTACTATTGAGATGGCTGTGCAGGACGCCGCCTACTCTATGATGACCATCATGCGAGTCAGATCTGGTCTATTTCGGGACTTTGATTTCCGGTATATGCCAGGATCACTGCCGGGAGCACAAGGGTATCTCCAGGCTGTCTATG
>NW_021201801.1:0-6062 GCF_002162155.2 Triticum dicoccoides
AACATGTATGCAAAATGAGAAGCACATGATGACATGGCAATATGCAAGAGGCAAAGCAGATGACATGGCAACGACGGCCAATAACTGGCAGACACCTGGCGCATCGAATCCGGGGCGTTACACAGGCGGACATGGCCCGGTTAGGTCGGTGGGATTTTTTTAAAAAATATTCTGACGCACAGAAAAATGATTAATAGAAATACTAAACGGACTCCAAAAATCCTGAAATAAATTTTCTCTGTCCTCTAAAAATATAGCGGACAAAGTGAACATTTATTTGGGCCTCTAATGCAATTTTGAAAAACGCATTTTTTCCTAATTAAAATATAATAGCAATAAAAGTCCAAATAAATTCTTATTTGATTTTAATATTAACCTCCAATATTTCTTTATTTGGGGAAAGTCATTTTATCCCCTCTCTTTTATTTTCATATTAGAAATATTAGGAGAGAAAAATAATTAAAACCAACTGATCCTCTTTTCAAAATTTGAGAAAACTCAAATATGAAAATAACGAAATCCCCAACTCTCTCCGTGGGTCCTTGAGTTGCGTAGAATTTCTAGGATCAACCCAAAATGCAATAAAATATGATATGCAATGATGATCTAATGTATAACATTCCAAATTGAAAATTTGGGATGTTACATTGGTTTATATGCATTGTTATGCTATTTTATATTATTTTTTGGGACTAACTTATTAACCTAGTGCCTAGTGTGAGTTGCTGTTTTTTTCCTTGTTTTTGTCTTTATAGAAAATCAATACCAAACAGAGTCCAAATTGAACAAAACTTTTTGACGATCTTTCTTAGACCACAAGACACCTTGGAAGCTTCGGGAGGAGGCTAGAAGGGCCACGAGGCCGTGACAAGCTTAGAGGGTGCGCCCCAGGAGGGGCGCCCCCAAGCTTGTGGCTCCTCTAACCCTAATTCTTCATCTATAAATTCCCAAATATTTCCCGAAGACCAGAGAGCACCCCAAAAATACTTTTCCGCCGCCGCAAGTTTCAGTCTTCATGAGATCCCATCTGGGAACCTTTTCCGGTACTCTGCCGGAGGGGGATTCAATCATGGAGGGCTTCTACATCAACCTTGCTGCCCTTCCGATGATGTGTGAGTAGTTTACCACAGACCTATGAGTCCATAGCTAGTAGCTAGATGGCTTCTTCTCTCTCTTGATCGGCAACACAATATTCTCCTTGATGTTCTTGGAGATCTATTCGATGTAATCTTCTTTTGCGATGTGTTTGTTGAGATCCGATGAATTGTGGGTTTATGATTAGATTATCTATGCATATTATGTGAGTCTTCTCTGAACTCTTTCATGCATGATTTATATAGCTTTGTATTTCTCTCCAATCTATTGATTTGGTTTGGCCAACTAGATAGATTTTTCTTGCAATGGGAGAGGTGCTTTGTAATCGGTTCAATCTTGCAGTGCTCAATCCTAGTAACAGAAAGGGACATGACACGTATTTTTATTGTTGCCATTAAGGATAAAAAGATAGGGTTTGTTCATATTGATTGGATCTATCCCTCTACATCATGTCATCTTGCTTAAGGCATTACTCTGTTCTTGTTAACTTAATACACTAGATGCATGCTGGATAGCGGTCGATGTGTGGAGTAATAGTAGTATATGCAGGCATGAGTCGGTCTACTTTTTTCGGACGTGATGCCCATATACATGATCATTGCCTTGGATATTATTATAACTATGCGCTTTTCTATCAATTGCTCAACAGTAATTTATTTACCCACCGTATGTTTTCTTTCAAGAGAGAAGCCTCTAGTGAAAACTATGGCCCCTGGGTCTATCTTTTATCATATTATTTTCAGGTCTACGAAATCAAAAACACAAAAATACCTTGTTGCAGTTTATTTACTCTTATTGTATTTTGCACTTTTACGTATCTTTTATATCTATCACTATCAGATCTCATCCTTGCAAGTAACTGTGAAGGGTTGACAACCCCTTTATCGTGTTGGGTGCAAGTATTTGTTTGTTTGTGTAGGTACAATTATTGGAGACTTATGTGTTCCTCCTACTGGATTAGTACCTTGGTTCTCAAATGAGGAAAATACTTATCTCTACTTTGTTGCATCACCCTTTCCTCTGCAAGAGAAAAACCAACGCAAGCTCAAGAAGTAGCAGGAAGAATTTCTGGCGCCGTTGCCGGGGAGGATCTACATCAAGCCTACCAAGTACCTATCATAAACTCTCATCTCTTGTATTTACATTATTTTCCATTTACCTCTCGTTTTCCTCTCCCCCACTTCTAAAATGTGTTAAAAAATAGTACAAAAATATTTGCCCTTTTATTGCCTTCTTTCCGTTTGCCTTTCCTTTTGCTTCTTGTTTGCTTGTGTGCTAGATTGCTTTCTGTGTTATGATGTCTCAAGAAAACACTAAGTTGTGTGATTTTTCCAACAATAATAATAATGATTTTATTAGTACTCCGATTGCTCCCGCCACTAGTGCAGAATCTTATAAAATTAATGCTGCTTTGTTGAATCTTGTTACGAAAGAACAATTTTCTAGTAGTCCTAATGAAGATGTTGCATCCCATCTTAATACTTTCGTTGAATTCAGTGATATGCAAAAGTAAAAGATGTGGATAATGGTATTGTCAAATTGAAGCTATTTCCGTTCTCACTACAAGGTCGTGCTAAAACTTGGTTTTCGTCCTTGCCTAAAAATAGTATTGATTCCTGAAATAAGTGTAAGGATGCTTTTAGTTCCAAGTATTTTCCTCCCGCTAAGATCATCTCCCTTAGGAACGATAGAATTAATTTTAAGCAACTTGATCATGAACATGTCGCACATTCATGGGAGAGGATGATGTTAATGATAAGAAATTTCCCTACTCATGGTTTAAGTTTATGGATGATCATACAAAATTTTTATCCAGGATTGAATTTTGCATCTAAAAATCTTTTAGATTCCTCCGCAGGTGGTACTTTCATGGAAATCACATTAGGAGAAGCTACTAAACTCCTAGATAATATTATGGCAAATTACTCTCAATGGCATACCGAAAGATCTTCTACTAATAAAAAAGTGCATGCTATTGAAGAATTTAATACTTTGAGTGGAAAGATGGACGGACATATGAAATTGATTGCTATAAAGAGTGCTCCTATTGATCCTAGATATGCCTTTGTCTACTTTGATTGAGAATAATAATGAATCTATGGATGTGAATTTTGTTGGTAGGAACAATTTTGGTAATAACACTTATAGAGGCAATTTTAATCGCATGTTGTTTCCTAGTAATTCTTCTAATAATTATGGTAATTCCTACAACAATTCTTATGGAAATCATAATAAGATACCCTATGATCTTGAGAATAATATCAAAGCTTTTATTAACTCTCAAAAGATTTTCAATGCCACGATCGAAGAAAAATTGCTTAAGTTTGATGATGTGGCTAGAAACATTGATATAATTCCTTATGAGATTGATTCCCTTAAGATTAGATCTATGCCACCCAAGCTTGATATTAATGAGTCTCTGGAATATATTCAAATTTCTATTAATGAAAGTAGGGAGAGAACCGCTAGAATGCGAGCTAAGAGAGAATGGCTAGATAAAGCATGTTCTTCAAGTTTTTGTGATAATCATGATGAAGATCTTAAAATGATTGGTGTTACTCCCATTGAATTTTTGTTTGCTAATATAAAACTTGATAAAGAAGGGACTGGAGAGGAGTCAACTTTAGCTAGAAGTTGTCCCAATAATTTGAAGGGTGATGATCTTAATGAAAAATGATAAAAGTGGGTTTGGCGAGGTCAAAACTTTAACTAGTGATGTGCCCACTCTTTTGGATTACAAAGAATTTAATTATGATAATTGTTATTTGATTGAGTGTATTTCCATGTTACAATCCATGATCAATTCATCTCATGCTTATGATCAAAATAAGGCTTTTACTAAACATATCGTTGATGCTATGATGAAATCTTTTGAAGAAAAACTTGAGTTGGAAGTTTCAGTCCCTAGAAAGTTATATGATGAATGGGAGCCTACTATTAAAATTAAGATTAAATATTATGAAAGGATCGAGAAGAGGGGTCTAGAGGAGGGAGGCGTGATTAGACCCTCAATAAGTAAAAGTGGCAATTTTTAAGTTCTTCAAGTTAAGGTGAAGTTTTAGCACAAGTTTAAGCATCCACACATGTCGGCAGGCATGCGTATTTCAACCGGGAAGCATCCACACATGCCCATGCACACCCGGCGTGATCCAACCGTCCAGTTGCTTTTTCCTTTAACTAGCAAAATAACCCGCGTTACGAGAGAGAAAAAACTACCACCCTTTCTAAACCCAATAACCATGACTTAAGACTTTAATGAATCCATATTCTTTATTTCAACATGGCATTTTGTTCGTGTTGCCTCTTATCCTTCTCGTCCTCGGCTAGCTCACAATCCAACAGGGACATGAATCGGTCCGCAAAGCTTCGATATATGTTTGATCGGACACATTTGTTTTGTTTTGCAATCCAACGGGGACATGAATCGGTCCGCTGAGCGGTTCGGACGCCCGTTTTCCGGCAAAGTGAAAACGAAAGTAGGGAAGATACAGCGAAGTCCGGACATTCACTTGACCAACCAAAAGCGTTCGCGTGGTCCTCCTCTTTTTTCTATCTCTTCACATGCATGGTCCCCTCTCCTCTCAACCGGATACCACACCATAAATAACCACCACATGCATAGTCCCTACCTACTTTTTCTCCTCCTAGCCGGGTACTTTGTAATTAGCGTTGGATGGCTCCCTCCTGTAACATGTCTGCGGACCACGTCCGGACAGAAAAACAGACATATACCAAAGAATTTGCGGGTCGGCGTTGGAGATGCCATTAGTTTCACGCAACCACAACGTGTTTGAATGTGGCCAATCCTAATCTCTCTCTCCCTCCCTCTCTCTCGCATAAGATGAGAAATTTGATATTTTTTTTTCATGCGAGGTTTTGCCGAGGCCTGCATGAGTGGTTACAGACAATTTCTATCATCTCCATTCTGATTTTGCCGAGGTGTTCATTTGCAGTCGGGGTCGGCGCCGGTATGAAAGAGAGACGGATTATGCGCTATTAATCAAGGTTGCACGCTAAATAGAATTTCAAAATTGGTTAACAAGTAAAATAACATCATATTCAGGTTCTACACATTTTTCTAATTAAATTTCATATATAAGATGCTAAAATTGAAATTAGGATTTAAATGATATGACTATTTTTTAAGTACCCCCTCCGATAAGTATTTTCGGACGGAGGGAGTATTTATTCTAGATTGACTATGGGTTACTTAACCCAAATATCATGGTTTTCTCATTAATTCATGTCACTTAAAAGTGGACTACGGGTTAATTACTAGGAAAAGTAGGGGGGTTTCTGTAAAATTGCGAAAATGATTAGGTTGTGTTTCATTGTGAGTTGTGAGCTGCGAAAAAAAGCTGTTATGAACTTTCGGCTGTGGAAAAGCTGGAAGTTGTTTGGCTGAAACTGTAGATTTGACTATGAATTGTGTGTAATGACTTTGGGCAATGAGTTAAAAAATTTATGTGCAACTTGACCATAAAATGGTGATATGTACATTGGTAGGTAATAGAATGACCGTTTTGCAAAGGAAAAATATGACAATTTAGATGATTCACAATAAACACATATAAATTCAATGATTATACTTTCATGTCGCATATTACATATAAATAGATATTAACCCCATAATAATATTACAAAAGGCATGCACCATCGAATATACATATGGTTCACATGATGACGACATCCATCAAGATAGCTAATCTATGTTGCTATCGCAAGACAAGAATCGCTATCCTACTACGAATAGTATCCATGGTATCTTCGTTCTCATCCTCTTCAACGGGACCCGCTTGTGTGGGTGCTACTTCCCGTCGTAGCACTAGAGATACATATTCATCATCCACATCACATTTATAAGAAAAATTGTCACTCAACTTGCTACCACAAATGAAGTTGTGCAATGCCATGCAAGCAATGATGATATGCTTTTCTGTACGAGGTGAGAAACCTGGGACCCCTTT
>NW_021201802.1:0-973 GCF_002162155.2 Triticum dicoccoides
GGTTAAATGGATAAGCAAGAAAAGAACACGATCCTCACGAATCGAGATGGTGAGTGAAAAGAGCAACGTCACAATGCCTCCGGAAGAAAGAATAGAAGATAAATCATTGGAATAACAGAATGGAGAAGAAAATGCCAACTTCTGCCACAAATGAGTTTGGAAAGCATCCTTGCAAAGAAGAATTGAACGGAGTTGTTGGAAAATCAACAACGAAAAGCACAAGCTTGTAGTGGGCTTATGGAAAACATCTCAAAATTATGAGGTGACAACCGGCCACTAACGGAAACAATTGCTTGCTTGAGATCAACGAAGAGATGAAAACTTCTTCCACCAAGATGATAAAGAGATAACTTGGATCATTGGCAAGCACCACAAATAGCAACATTCCCAATGGAAGGCTTTTAGGTGAAATATGACACAAGATAACTCCAACAACGAGGTTGATGGATTTAAAAATAACTCGTTCTTAACAACATGTGAATCATGGAACATGAACTCAAATTATCAAGAATGACATAATACCACCTCCAAAATATGGTAGAAAGAAATTGCACTCCGGATTACCATATGAAGAAAGCTTGAGCTCCTTAGGAAAGAATCTCGATGAAAACTTTGAGAAGGGAATTAAATCCTTGATGAACCATCATGTAGAACCTCCATGAAGAACTCCGGTAAACAAAAGGAATGAAAAGAAAGAGAAATTGAAAACACAAGGTGAATCCTTGCAATGATTTAGATGGATCTCCGTGATAATTAGAGCTTGGAACTCCGGGAAAAAGAGAAGATGAAACAAATGAAACCGAGAATTTTAAGGGCCTCCGGAATAAAGAATTAATCACTTGGATGAACAAGAATAAGAATTATGTTATGCTTATCCTTCACCAATTAAATTGACGACAATCAACGGATTTGGCATACTACTTATTCTCGTAGAAAGGATTAAAAGAGATATATCAAAACTTGAGAAGGTCTT
>NW_021201803.1:0-2227 GCF_002162155.2 Triticum dicoccoides
GGCTCATTGGTCATTATTACTGAGGTGGTAGGACTGCTGGATGGTCCATGCTTTCGGCGAAAGGAGGTACTACTAGATTACAATTTTCTCCATTCTTACAGCGGAGGAGTGCAAGAGCAGTGAAAATACGCAAGCTCAATGATTACATGGCCCACCTCACACTATCACCATATTTTCTGGACACCGTGCGACACCTAACTCTTTACATAGTACTCCCTCCGTTCCTAAATATAAGTCTTTGTAGAGAGATTCCACTAGGTGGACTACATACAGAACAAAATGAATGAATCTACACTTAAAATGCATCTATGTACATCCGTATGTGGTTCGTGGTGAAATATCTACAAAGACTTATAGTTAGGAACGGAGGAAGTACTAGTATAGTACGTACTGTAATTTATCAGCGAGATAGATTTGTACAATGCTATGAACCTTCCAGCTTCTGTTACATGTATCTTGTGTCCAAGGTTGCCCTTTGCAACATTTCATCAAATACAAAGGAGACTAACATGCATGCTATTGCATCTCAATGATTGACAGATCATAGCAAATATGTACTCCCTCTGTTCCAAAATAAGTGTCTCAACTTTATGCAAACTTTAGTACAAAGTTGTACTACTACCAAAGTTGACACTTACTTTGGAACAAAGGCAGCTAAAGAAAAAAACGATCCATGCAGTCCCTAGCCCTTGAACTGTAAACCCTAACCAGGCTTTAATTTGCTGGCAATGCTCGAGCTTCCTAAGAAATGAAGTTTGCAACCTTTTGACCATCGGATCATTTTGTGCAGTTTCACCAAAATCGAGATGAGCATCCCTGTGGCAAAGAAATTGAAGAAGCGTGATTAGAATACGATTACTGGGACTAGTTGATGAGACATAAACTCATCACAAATACAGTACGTAGAAGCCAGTAGAGGTATGTGCGGGGCAAAGAAGTAGAGAAATATCCACATGGAGTGATGTGGGCAGCTGGAGCAGTGGTGCAAGCCGACTATAAAGGGAGTTGTACCTGAGGGATGTCGGGATGTAGCTCAACCTTGAGAAGGGCGGCGGGAGGCGGCAACTACCCACGTTGCAGCAGTGAGAAAGGGACGAAGGAAACCTCACCGGCTTTGTGAGAGAGAACGGCGGGGACCCCTGATCGGGATGTGCCAACGGTGGGTTTTCACCGTCAGCGACGGTGACCACATCTACACTAAGCATCCACCCCTTCCCCCGGCGGACGTGATCCGCCGGGATGTTAGAGATGTGGCCATAGTCGTTTTGTGCGAGAGAGTGTGAAGAGAGCAACCCCGGCAAGCAACCGTGTAGGCTAGACCATCTTGACTATGTATATAGTGGGGCGGTTTCCTTTTCTCTCCATATGAACCTATCATATTGCATACGTGCCACTGAAGAAAAAAAACTTTATGATGCGGCACCCACTACTCGTTCTCCTATAAACCTTGCGCTTGGCATCTCCAAAATATTAACCTTGTAATTGGCTCTTCGCCTCTTCGGGAAGTCAAGCAATAATGGCACCGTAGTATATATCGTTCTGGCTATATGAGACCGAATGAATTGCTGCACGTCCACCACGTGGGTGAGGGTTGAGGGGTGAGGGAGAGTGCATACTATTACGTCCGTTTCAGGGGTGTTTGTTTCCAGGGAGTTTTTAGTGTAGGGACTAGAAAAAGTCCCTCTTAGAGACTTTTTAACCAAACAGGAGGGACTACTAGGGACTAAAACTTGCTTTTTGGGACTTAATGAAGAAGACTCTCAAGGAGAGTCTTTTTTGGGACTTTTCCAATAATGCCCCTCCCTGCACCCATTGCCCCGCCCCCATGGTATTGTTTGGTTGTTATTTTTCTGTATACTAGGGGTAACATGGTCATTCGATAACCTCTAGGGAGGGACTAGGGACTTTTTAGTCCCTGAAAACAAACAGGGAGGGACTTTTTAAGGAGTAGGGACTTTTTAGTTGGGACTAGAAAAGTCCTAGGACTTATGAACCAAACAAGGCCTCAATATGGACTACATACGTAGCAAAATGAGTGAATCTACACTCTAAAATACATTTATATACATTAGTGTTTGGAGTATGTACTAGTAGTTCATATTGAAATCTACTAAAGGACATATATATTCCAAACAATATGATAATCTCTCTAACCAAGGTAGTAGGGACGAGGAGTAAACGGAGGGAGTAGTAAAATTTTCTCCTCGTCCTGCGAGCCACCGCGCGC
>NW_021201804.1:0-821 GCF_002162155.2 Triticum dicoccoides
AACAACTATGGAATCGCTTCGGGACCCGAAAATGATGAGTAATAGTCCACGAAACGGGTCAGAATTGGAAAAGCTGTGAGTGTTGACGACGGACACTTAAACGCACCCCGGGGTTCATCAATCGTGGAAATCGCTCTGGGTCCCCAAAACGCTGAGTAATAGTGCACGAAACCGCGAGTAATAGTCCATGAAACGAGAATCGCTTTGGGACACCAAAACGGTGAGTAATAGTCCATGAAACGGGCAAGAAACGGCCGAAACAGCGAGTGTTGATGATCGACACGTAAGCGCACCTTGGAGTTTGATAACCATGGAAATCACGCCAGGACCCGAAATGGTGAGTAATAGTGCATGAAGCGGGCCAGAATCGGCCAAAACTGCGAGTGTTGATGATCAACACGTAAACACACCTTGGGGTTCAACAACTATGAAAATCGCTTCGGGACCCTAAAACGATGAGTAATAGTCCACGAAACGGGTCAGAATTGGACAAAACTGTGAGAGTTGAAGACCAACACGTAAACGCACCCCGGGGTTCGTCAATCGTGGAAATGACTCCGGGACCCCAATACAGAGTGATAGTCGAAGAAACGGGCCAGAATCGGCCAAAGCTATGATTGTTCATGACCGACACATTAGCACACCTTGGGGTTCACCAACTATGGAAATCGCTTCGGGTCCCCAAAACGGTGAATAATAGTCCACGAAACGGGTCAGAATTGGACAGAACTGTGAGTGTTGACGACGGACACATAAACGCACCCCGGGGTTCAACAATCGTGGAGATCGCTCTGGTCCCCAAAACGCTGAGTAATAGTGCA
>NW_021201805.1:0-1134 GCF_002162155.2 Triticum dicoccoides
GGACGAATTTGAAGGTGATTCCAATTGGGTTGGAAAGTGCACGAAATCTAGTTTCCAACAAAAAAAGAATCACCCAATTCGGAGTCCGTATGAAAAACTTGTGTGCGTTTTGAGTCAGGTGTGTCTGTGCAGTCCGAATCTGAATCCAGAACGTGAGAGACTTGGACTCTATCTTCTCTTGGGCCAAAAGTGACGTGAGAGAACTTTTTGGACAGCAAATAAACATCTCTTTCTTCCTTATCTTCATATGTGAATTGTACAAATGTCACATACACCTGCAATTAGACAAAACACAAAAGTGTGTGAAGTATTTTTGTTCTGGATAACATAAATAGATTATTTAATAGTTTGCACTAGAAATCACCTTACAAATATGCATATATGCAATATTTTTGGTCATATCCAAGGTAGTCATGTCCTTATCAGCTACCCATCATTCATTGTCATAATAATAGTTGAGATCGTTCACATCTTCACTTGATCCAATCTGCATCTTATCTAGTTTGTTTTGGAAAAAGGGAGAAAAAAAGAGAGAAAAAAATGAGAGAAAAAAAAGGAGAAAAAAAAGTCAGAGAAAAAAAAAGGAGAGAAAGAAAAAAAAGTGTGAGGAAAAAAAAGAGAGAAGAAAAAAAACAAAAAAATCGGCACAAACTTTTTCAGAGGAAAGTTGGAGACAAAGTTGTTGATATATCCTGCTTGGCTGTTGTTTCACCTCATTATCTTTTCTGCCGTTGTGATCTTCACTTATATCTTGCTGTCCAGAGCTACTTAGTGTCCTTCATTGATGCTAGTTGTGCTACGACGTGACCTCATTAGTGTTCTAGGCTCGCGTCTCTAGTTCGGTCTAGCCTAGGACCAGCACAGTACCGTCGTTGAGCGTTTATTCAACATTGCATCTTTGAATTGATTATTGCTAATCTTTTGCTACCATATATAGCCAACCCAGCTCCACATATTTCTACACCGTGTATACGTACGCTCCCCTGGCAATCGCTTTACTCAATATTCAGAGTTACTTGACACCGCTGGTTGCCGATCACCGCCTGCTGCATGGTAAGAACTTGTAAGACATTGATATTTGCTTTACTGTGAGCGTTTTACCACCACATCCTAGTAGTTATAGGAACATTATTT
>NW_021201806.1:0-1415 GCF_002162155.2 Triticum dicoccoides
ATTCTGTAGAAGAATATTATCAGGAATTACAAACTGGCATGATTAGATGTGGTATTGTTGAGGAGAATGAAGCTATGCTTGCACGTTTTCTGGGTGGATTAAATAGAGAGATTCAGACCATTCTAGACTATAAGGAGTATACTAATATCACTCGTTTATTCCATCTTGCTTGTAAAGCTGAACGTGAAGTGCAGGATCGACAAGCATTGGGGCGAACTAACTTTTCTGCAGGCCGACCTTCATCATGGACACCACGTGCATCTTCTACTTCAACTGCACCAGCACCTCCATCAGGTGCCACCTCCAGCCGTGATACAAGAAAACAGGCACAACCACCATTATCTGCCAAGAGCGCACCTGCGGGGCCTACACAGCGTTCTTCTTCTTCCATAGCATCAACAGGGCACACAAGTGATATTATTTGTCGTCGTTGTAAGGGAGGAGGTCATTATGCGAGAGAATGCAAATCTCTGCGTGTGATGATTGCTACCGCGGATGGTGGATATGAGTCCGCTAGTGACTATGATGAGGAGACTTTGGCTCTTATTACACGTGAAGAACATGGTGGAGATGATTCTGATAATGAGACGCAATACATGGCTCCTGAAGACGCTGACAGGTATGAATGTTTAGTTGCTCAACGTGTTTTGAGTGTGTAGATCACACAAGCTGAGCAAAATCAGAGGCACAATTTGTTCCATACCAAGGGAGTTGTGAAGGAACGTTCTGTGCGCGTCATCATAGACGGAGGGAGCTGCAACAACTTGGCTAGCATGGAGATGGTGGAGAAGCTTTCTCTCACCACAAGACCACATCCACATCCTTACTACATCCAATGGTTCAACAACAGCGGCAAGGTTAAGGTAACACGTACTGTTCGTGTGCATTTTAGTATATCTACATATGCTGATTATGTTGATTGTGATGTGGTACCTATGCAAGCATGTTCCTTATTACTGGGTAGACCATGGCAATTTGATAAAAATTCTGTACACCATGGTAGAAACAATCACTATACTCTTGTTCATAAGGATAAAAATATTACTTTGCTTCCTATGACTCCTGATTCCATTTTGAAAGATGATATTAATAGAGCTAATAAAGCAAAACAGGAGACGAATAAGAGTGAAAATCAGATTGTGGCAAAAGAATTTGAGCAACAAATGAAGCCTAATAATAAACCATCTAGTGTTGCTTCTGAAATTAAATTGAAAAGTGCATGTTTATTTGCCACCAAATCTGATATTGATGAGCTAGATTTCAGCAAATCTGTTTGCTATGCTTTTGTGTGCAAAGAGGCATTATTTTCATTCGAGGACGTGCCTTCCTCTTTGCCTCCTGCTGTCACTAACATTTTGCAGGAGTTCGCTGACGTCTTTCCACAAGACGTGCCATCGGGATTACCGCCTATTCGA
>NW_021201807.1:0-899 GCF_002162155.2 Triticum dicoccoides
TAGGTTCATCATGATCTAGTAGCATGACCTCCAGAACAGGATTACCGTACCACTCTGGTGCGGATCTTACTCTGGTTGATCTACGCGGTTCAGTAGTATCTTGATCTGAAGTTTCATGATCATTATCATTGGCTTCCTCACTAACTGGTGTAGGTGTCACTGAAACAGTTTTCTGTGATGAACTACTTTCCAGTAAGGGAGCAGGTACAGTTACCTCGTCAAGTTCTACTTTCCTCCCACTCACTTCTTTCGAGAGAAACTCCTTCTCTAGAAATGATCCATTCTTAGCAACGAATGTTTTGCCTTCGGATCTGTGATAGAAGGTGTACCCAACAGTTTTCTTTGGGTATCCTATGAAGACACATTTCTCCGATTTGGGTTCGAGCTTATCAGGTTGAAGCTTTTTCACATAAGCATCGCAGCCCCAAACTTTAAGAAACGACAACTTTGGTTTCTTGCCAAACCACAGTTCATAAGGCATCTTCTCAATGGATTTTGATGGTGCCCTATTTAACGTGAATGCGGCCGTCTCTAAAGCATATCCCCAAAATGATAGCGGTAAATCAGTAAGAGACATCATAGATCGCACCATATCTAGTAAAGTACGATTACGACGTTCGGACACACCATTACGCTGTGGTGTTCCGGGTGGCGTGAGTTGCGAAACTATTCCACAGTTTTTCAAATGTACACCAAACTCGTAACTCAAATATTCTCCTCCACGATCAGATCGTAGAAACTTTATTTTCTTGTTACGATGATTTTCAACTTCACTCTGAAATTCTTTGAACTTTTCAAATGTTTCAGACTTATGTTTCATTAAGTAAATATACCCATATCTGCTTAAATCATCTGTGAAGGTGAGAAAATAACGATATCCGCCACGAGCCTCAATATTC
>NW_021201808.1:0-2176 GCF_002162155.2 Triticum dicoccoides
CGCGCGGCCGAGGAGGCCACCTCCTCCCTGCCTGGCTGCCTCCTCCTTCCCTGGTCCCTCCCGCGACGCCACGCAGCCCCCGACCCCCTCTCACTTCTCCCTCGCTCTCTGGACCTCCCTCCCCCTCGCTCCTCTGTTTCCCCTCCCGCGACCGAATGGAGGCCGTCGCCGCCGACCAGCGCTCGCGCGGCCACAGCCACCGTCTCGCCTCCCCGACGCCTCCCAAAGCTCTGTTGTTCCGCCCTCGTCCTCCTCGCCGTCTCACGCGACCAGAAGGGCCCCGAGCAGCCGCCATCGTCATCATCTCCAAGCTTCGGCCCCGGCGCCCTTCTCCGTCGATTCGGCCACTCCGGCGCGCCCCCGAGCCCACTAACCCTCCCTGCAGCTCCGCGGTGAGCCTTTGACCCGATTTCCCCTCTCCCCGTGCCCTACCTCCCGCTTTGGCCGCTGATTCCATCAAGGCCGAAACCCACCGCTGCACGAGCTCGACGCCGGCGTCACTCCGGTGACCAATTGGTCGCGCACCAGCGTCCAACGAACTCGAGGCTGCACACAGAGCATGGCTAGCGCGTTAGTTGGTTCGTTTGCGCGCTGCAACACCAAACCCGCAACTCATCCGAACTCCGGCCGCCGCTAAAGCTCGTCGCCGACCACTCTCCGGCCACTCCCTGGCCGCGCCACCACCCTGGTTGGATGCGGACGAGCGTCCGCATCCCGTAGTCGTGCTCCGCGCGCCAAACGGCGCTCTGTAGGCCATTTCCGCAGCGCACCACCGCATCGGGACTCGCCGGCGGCTAAACGCCGGCGGCCGTTGACCCTTGACCAGCGTGGGTTGACCCACTGCCCGGTTTGACCCTCCCCTCTCTCTCACTGACGTGTGGGCCCCAGGCCATTAACTAAACCCAATTAGCCACTAACACTGACCAGTGGGCCCCGACCCCCCCTAATCCTTTAATTAAGCAGATAACCCCCTGTTAACTAACTGTGACACTGACATATGGGTCCCACAGGTCAGTTTGACCTGGACGGCGCCCGTTGACCTGCTGAGATCAGCATGAGGTCATGCTGACGCAATAATTCCTTTCTAGAATTAAAATAAATTAGGAAATGATTTATAATTCCAGAAAATAGCTAAAACTTCAATAAATCATAGAAATTCAACCGTAACTCCGAATTAAATAATTTATATATGAAAAATTATCAGAAAAATTCAAGGAATCCATCTGTACCATTTTCATGCATGTTAGAACAACTTATCACTACTGTTTAGGACAAATGAAGTGAATGACATTTAAATAACCACATATGGAGTTTGAATTTGAATCTTGGATTCAAACCAACTTCATTTAATCTGGTTTTAGGTGCATTAGCCCAAAACACATTCATTTTGCCATGTCATGATCATGCATCATATTGTGCATTGCATTGATTGTGTTCCCTTCTGTGTTGCCGGTATTTGTCCCCTCTCGATAGACGTGATACCGATGATGTGATCGTTGACACTGATGAAGACTCAATGTTATCTTCAGAAGTGCCAGGCAAGCAAAACCCCCTTGTTCATTCCGATAAAATCCCACTCTTTCGCTCCTGCTCTCTTTTACTGCATTAGGACAACAACGACATATTTGATACTTGCTGCGGTAGCTGAACCCTTTATCCTTTGCATGACCTGTCATTGCCACAGTAAATAGATGAAACCCACTAGCATGAGTAGGAGTTGTTTGAGCCCTGATGTGCCTACTCATTCATGCTTGTTTGTCATGCCTGCTACTGCTTAGAGTTGTGTCAGGTCTGATTCATCGGGGATGAATCAGAGGCGTGTGAACATGTCCTACTGTGTGTGAGCTAAGTGTGTGAACACGATTTGGTAAAGGTAGCGGTGAGAGGCCATGTAGGAGTACATGGTGGGTTGTCTCATTGCAGCCGTCCTCAGGAACTGAGCTCTGTGTTTGTGATCCATGACCAGCTACTACCACACATTGGAATGCTTAAGTGCCCCTCCCGACTTATTAATCAACATGATCTCTGTCCAGGAGTTGCAACTAGTTTCTGGTGTTTGTAGGTAGTGTTAGTAGTCTACCAAGTGGCACCCGGTACAGGTGGGCTTGGGACAGACTAGGCACAGTGGCACGGTGTACCAAGTGGCACCCGGATGGTGGGCTTGGGAACCCTGCTC
>NW_021201809.1:0-1235 GCF_002162155.2 Triticum dicoccoides
TGGCAGACTTATACATCTCCCGAATAGTGTCCCTTCATGGTGTCCCTTTGGAAATTAACTCGGATCGAGGAAGTCTTTTCACCTCTCGATTTTGGGAAAGTTTCCAAAATGCTATGGGAACCCGTCTTTCCTTTAGCACCGCTTTCCACCCTCAGTCGAGTGGTCAAGTGGAACGCGTCAACCAAATTCTAGAAGACATGCTTCGAGCCTCTGTTATCTCATTCGGAATGGACTGGGAGAAGTGCCTTCCATTTGCCGAATTCGCTTACAACAACAACTATCAATCTAGCTTGGGTAAAGCCCCTTTTGAAGTTCTCTATGGACGACGATGTCGAACACCCCTTAACTGGTCAGAGACCGGGGAAAGACAATTCTTTGGCCCGGATATGATTCAGGAAGCAGAAGAACAAGTTCGTATCGTTCGTGAAAAGTTGAAAACAGCCCAATCTCGTCAAAAGAGTCAATATGACCGAAAACATAAGGCTATGACCTTCGAGGTTGACGAGAAGGCTTATCTTCGGGTCACCCCTCTGAAGGGAACCCATCGTTTCAGTATCAAAGGCAAATTGGCTCCTCGTTATATTGGACCTTTTCGCATTCTTGCCAAACGAGGAGAAGTTGCCTACCAGTTGGAACTACCTCCGCACCTCTCCAGAGTTCACGATGTCTTCCACGTTTCTCAACTCAGGCGTTGCTTCTCGGATCCTATCCGTGAAGTGGACCACGAAACGCTTGATCTCCAGGATAATCTTACATATCGATAGTACCCCATTC
Source organism: Triticum dicoccoides (assembly GCF_002162155.2). Classification (NCBI taxonomy): domain Eukaryota; kingdom Viridiplantae; phylum Streptophyta; class Magnoliopsida; order Poales; family Poaceae; genus Triticum; species Triticum dicoccoides. Next base: position 775 of record NW_021201809.1, read on the forward strand.
GTATCCTCGATCAGGCCGAGCGTACCACTCGACGCCAGAACATCAAGTTTCTCAAGGTTCAATGGTCGCACCATTCTGAGGATGAAGCAACTTGGGAAAGGGAGGATCGTCTTCGACTCGAGTACCCCGCCTTCTTCCCGGAGGAACCCAAATCTCGGGACGAGATTCTTTTGAGTGGGGGTGAGTTGTCACAACCTAGCTAGTCATGCATTAGAGTGTTGCATCATGTTTACTCTTTCATCAGAAACTTGAAATGGGGATGACAGAACCCCCAGTCCCCTCTGAAACCAACTAGGGTTACTAAAATAATTTTTCAATGAACCTGAAATGCCCTTCTAAAATGCCCATCATTTTTGTCTTGGTTCAGAACCTCTGCCAAAAATGGTGCACATTTTCCTAGGCCATCCTAGGGTTTTTGAATTAAATCATAAATATTTGAATTTGGGCATTTAAAATAATAT
>NW_021201810.1:0-3762 GCF_002162155.2 Triticum dicoccoides
GGGGCTAGGTTGAAGAGCTCTCAGAAGGATGTGGTGATTAAAGTCCTGAAACCTGGAATTGAAGATACTTTGGTTGCCGATCTGAATTTTATCTATCTTGTTGCACGTGTTTTGGAGTTTCTAAGCCCTGAATTAGAGAGGACATCACTGGTAAGAGATCTCTTAATCATAGTTCCACATACGTCGACATCCTTGATCTTCTTGTAGCATAAAAATATGTTAGTAAACTTGAATTCTCTCTGTTTTAAAATAACAAGCATGCAGTCTGTTTTTTTTTAAAATGAGGGGTAAACCTTATTTTTATACAGAATGATCGTTCAACCAAGTGGTTCTTGGATCACAAGAGACCAAATTCCACTAAAACTGAAGTTTATGTCCTTTTTAAGGTTTCATGTGTAGCATATTTATTTGGTTTTTGATTTGATTATGCAGCTTGCATACTTACCAATGAACAAACTTGCTCCGATGAGCATATGCTTGTTTTGTTTTGAAAAGGCCGAGCCAAGATACAATGATGTAGATTGGTACGAAGTGAATTGGTCACTGCGATAGAGTGATTGCATTTAGGTATATCAAACAATACACTTTACATCAACAAATCCAGAGTACTGCCATTAATCAGAACATTACAATGAGTTCTTTTTTTCCGAGAAAGTTACGTAAATTTGTGTCCAGAAAGAATCTGATTCTGCAAATAACTCACACACTATAGTATTTTGTGGTTCATGCATGTCAAAATAACAGATAGCTTTGTGAAAACATCTTAGACATGTTCCTGTATTTTTGGAGGTCAACATTTTGTGATGCCGTTGAGTTAGATAATACAAACTGGAAGTATATATTACTCAATTCTGAGATGCACTGTAAACAAAAAAAAGGATGCTCTATATATTCTTTTCTTAGGTAGCTATCATCAAGGACATAAAGGAATCAATGCTTGAGGAAGTTGATTTTAGAAAGGAGGCTGTAAATATGGAGGCTTTCCAGAGATACATCGAAGCAATGGGATTTGATAGGCAGGCCAAATCTCCATTTGTGTATCAGCACTGCAGCACAAAGCGTGTCTTAACTATGGAAAGATTGTATGGCGTTCCACTCACCGATCTTGATTCTATAAGGTCTCTTGTTCCTGATCCTGAGTTGACTTTAGTCACTGCCCTCAATGTCTGGTATGTTTCACTTCCACCAGCTGCCTCGGTTTATCTTCTGGTATAACAATTGATTTGGATAATTATGTGGTAGTAGTCAAATCTTGGTATAAGCATATTGATAGATCCACTTAATGTGTAGGTTTGGAAGCTTGATCTCATGTGAATCCTTCCATGCGGATGTGCATGCAGGAAACCTATGGTTACTTCGTGATGGGCGTGTTGGGTTTATTGATTTTGGTATGCTTTAAGACTTAAGTTCCTCCTACAGTGATCTTACTATTGCCATTTAGCGGGCATTATGTTCTCATTGGAATTTATGATAGAGTCTTTACTTACTCGTTAGCATTTAGCCATAACATCTTGTCAACAAAGTATAATAATATTAGTTAATACTTAACAGGAATTGTTGGTCGAATATCCCCAAGGACTTGGGCTGCTATGGAGATTTTTTTGGCTTCTTTCGCAACTGAGGATTACAATGCTATGGCATCGGCCCTTTCCGAAATGGGTGCTACAGGGAATGATATAGATGTTGACTCCTTTGCAAAGGACTTGCAAAAGATATTCTCGTCGCTACAGGTAATGTCTACTGAAGGGCACAAGTATACTTTTTATCACCAACAGAAGGATACTTGATTTGATATTCAAAAAGCTTGATCAGCCTTATTGATTGTGGATGGTGTGCTTTAATGAAGAAACATCCTGCCGAAGTCCCAAAAGTATAAAACTCTATGCCAGAGCAGACCTGGCCTGAATACTTGTGGCAGCTCAGTTTGGATTTAGGTAGCTTATGTGGAGCAACTAATGTGGCTAGCCTTGTAGTGTATTTCTTAAGTATTTGACATCCCACTGTACTAGTTTATTTTATGGTGCACGATTCTCATGCATTTTTTTTTTTGTGAAGCAAGAGTTGGATACTGAAATTATAGTGGCAGCTGCAAGAAGTTCTGATGCTACAGCTGTATCTGCTAATGTTGTTGTAGACGAGAGGCAGATGAATGCACTGTTTCTTGATCTGGTGAGCTTCTTGATTTTCTGATCCTATCTAGAGAACACAATGTAGAACTACAAACAAAATGTTCAAGTAGAGTTTTATGAAATGCCATTCCTCCCGCTGCTAGTATTCCTTATTGTGAGACATTTTCTACTATAGTCAATAGTTAGGGAGATATGCAGTAGGCGTATTCTTGTTCTATTTTATTTTTTTTGAAACTCAATCAGTAGGCATATTCTTATCTTTTGGACTGCAGTTCAAAATGGGTTAAGATCCTCTGTTTCATACTCCAAACTGCTAAGTCCAAACCACAAGCTCAACAAGATCGGGCGCAATTTCAACTGGCACAATGACATTGACAGCACGTCGGGTGGGCTGGTCAACTAGCCCACGGTCTGTCGCTCGAAATCGCTTGGCCGCCTTGGCCTTGCTGGTCTGGAGAAATTTGGTCAGGCGCTGAGGATGAGATGGCCTTGGTTCCACTGGACCAATCCCGAGCGGCCGTGGGTGCGCTCCACCTTGCCATGTGATGATTCAGGCATGGATATTTATAGGCACCGACCACTATCACAATTGGAAATGGCGCAAAGACTCTGTTCTCGCATGACAACTGGAGAGGCAAAGGTCCGCTCAAGTCTTACGCCCCTGAGCCGTACAGAAGCGCCACTAGGAGGCAAAGGTCAGTTATGAAGGGGCTTCAGGATGATAACTGGATTCGAGCCGTAGCACGCATGCACAGCCTGTCCCAGCTATACGAGTTTGTCAACCTTTGGACTTTGTTGGCTCACATGAACCTTGACCCTGATCGGTATGACATCATCTCCTGGAAATGGACTTCCAGCGGCGTCTAACTCTCCGGCCTCCGCCTATGCTGTTCAATTCCACGGACCTCACCCCAAGTTCCTTTCCACGAAGATCTGGTTGGCGTGTGCTGAGCCAATATGCAAGTTCTTCTCCTGTCTCGTTCTTCACGGTAGAATCTCATTGCCAACATGCTTGCCATCCGTGGGTGGCTGCACAACCAGATCTGCAAGCTATCTCTGCGTGCCCCTGAGACTGCCGTGCATCTCTGCAAAGACTGCTCCCTTTCCCAGGCTGTCTGAAGCAACATTCAAGCTTGGACTGGTGAGATCATCCAGGCTACTACCGTGCAGGGCACAACTCAGGGGGGTCTTAGATTGGTGGAGATCATGATTGAAGCTGCACCGAAAGAGTTTAAGAGGCGCAGGAGTGGGAGACCTCTCTACACGATTTGGAACATCTGGAAGGAAAGAATCGTCACACTTTTAATAGGATCCGCCTAACCCTCCTGGAGGTCACCACGCTGGCCTTCAAGGGCATAAAGCAGCGTCACATGGCATTTGGCCACGCAAGGACAAGTGAGGGTATCGGTTAGACTCGGGTTTTTTCCTCATGTTTTTGGAGTTCTGATGAGTCCCTTCACAATCTCATCACATTTCTGTACAAAAATCTTCTATTCGTCTAATATGAAAAGGCAGCGCTCCTGGCGGTTTCTTGAAAAAAAACTGCGAAGGTAGGTATGGGTTCCTTCCTTTTGGCTTTCAGAGTTACTCCCTCCGTTCCTAAATACAAGTCTTTTTAGAGATTCCAATAGAC
>NW_021201811.1:0-2193 GCF_002162155.2 Triticum dicoccoides
GTACGTTTCCTGTCAACACAATACCTGCAATGGTTTTGTTTGATTCTGGAGCTTCTCACTCTTTCATCTCGAAAAGTTTTGCTTTGCAAAATAATTTTTCGATGCTTCCTTTGGAGAAATCCATAATAATCAAGTCCCCCGGGATTCAGCAAGTTTCTCAGAATTACTGTCAGAATGTGGTCATTGAGTTTGAAGGATTGGAGTTTTACGCAAATCTTATTGTATTGGAAAATAAAGGACTGGATGTCATCCTAGGGATGGATTGGCTAACCACCAATAAAGGTTTTATAGACTGTTTCAACAGGACCGTGATTCTCACACACCACCAAGGGAAGACAATAAGAGTATCAGCCAAGGAAGGAAAAAGACCCCGGCAACCGAGGTTAAATAAGGTGGACGTTTCTGAGCTAAACAAGGTTCCACTAGTGTGTGAATTTCCAGATGTATTCCCTGAAGAGCTGCCAGGCATGCCACCAGATCGAGAAATAGAATTCCGCATTGAGCTAGCACCAGGAACCACCCCCATATACAAGAAACCATACAGAATGGCACCATCCGAGTTGATCGAATTGAAGAAGCAGATAAAGGAATTACTGGATAAAGGGTACATTCGGGCCAGCTCCTCACCTTGGGGATCACCAATTTTATTTGCCAAGAAGAAGGATGGGACGCTGAGATTGTGTATCGACTATCGAGCAGTTAACATGGTCACAGTCAAAAACAAATACCCGATGCCAAGGATAAATGATTTGTTTGATCAACTTGCTCAGGCCAAGGTATTCTCAAAGATTGACTTAAGGTCAGGATACCATCAATTGAAGGTACGAACGGAAGATATCCCCAAAACAGCCTTCACCTCCAGATATGGCTTGTACGAGTTCACAGTGATGCCATTTGGATTAACTAACGCCCCGGCATATTTTGTTCACCTCATGAACAAAGTATTTATGAAGTTTATGGACAAATTCGTCGTAGTATTCATCGACGATATTCTGGTATACTCCAAAACACCAGAAGAGCACGCAGAACATCTCAGGATTGTACTAGGAGAGCTAAGGAAACACCAATTGTATGCCAAGTTCAACAAGTGCGAATTTTGGCTAAGACAAGTAGGTTTTCTAGGCCACGTGCTGACTCAAGACGGTATAGCAGTGGACCCAGAGAAAGTCAAGGCCGTACTTGACTGGAAGTCACCAGCCAGCGTAACAGACATACGAAGTTTCTTGGGAATGGCAGGGTATTACCGCAGATTTATTGAAAGATTTTCCACCATATGCAAGCCTATGACACAGTTACTCAAGAAAGATAAGAAGTTTGAATGGACAGAAGCCTGCGAGAAAAGTTTCCAAGAGCTAAAGCGGAAATTAACAACAGCACCAGTATTAATTGTACTCGATATACACAAGAATTTTGAAGTATTTTGTGACGCATCCAGAAAGGGTCTCGGATGCGTGTTGATGCAAGAAGGCAAGGTTGTCGCCTACGCTTCAAGGCAACTTCGCAAACACGAGGAAAATTATCCCACTCATGATTTAGAAATGGCAGCAGTTATTCATGCACTCAAGGAATGGAGGCATTTTCTACTTGGGAATCGATGTGAGATATATACGGATCACAAAAGCCTCAAATACATTTTTACGCAGCCAGAACTAAATTTACGGCAACGCCGCTGGTTAGAATTGGTAAAGGATTATGATGTTGGTATCCATTACCATCCAGGGAAAGCAAACGTAGTGGCCGATGCCCTGAGCCGGAACCCCAGCTCCGACGGGAACTATCTGCACAGCTTGAGGCCCGAATTCCATCAAGAATTTGTCAAGCTCAATTTGATAATGGTAGCAGAAGGCACCATATCAAACTTGGAAATACAACCACACCTTGTGGAGAAAATTAAAGAGGCTCAGTCCGGTCACCCCAGCATTGAAGGAATTAAAAGGAAGTTGAGTATGGGCAAGGCCTCGGAATTCGTCATAGACAATGAAGGAATATTATGGTACGGAGAAAGGCTATGCGTGCCAAACATAGAAGACCTTAAACAGCAAGTTTTAACTGAAGCACACACCACTCCATATTCGATCCACCCTGGAGGAACCAAAATGTATAAGGATATTCAGGAAAGATTTTGGTGGCACGGTATGAAAAGGGACATAGCCGCTTTCATTGCATGCTGCGACTCGTGTCAACGCATAAAAG
>NW_021201812.1:0-681 GCF_002162155.2 Triticum dicoccoides
CAAAACAAACTAGATAAGATGTAGATTGGATCAAGCGAAGATGGGAACGATCTCAACTATGATTATGACAATGAACGGTGGGTAGCACGTGGAGGAAATTGATGTATGGGTGGTGGACAGCGGAAGGGATAACGATGCAGCGGCGACGTGACTAATGTGAACAGAACTCGAAACTCTAAACGACCTAGACACTAAGACCAGCAACTCGACACGACGATGCAACCGATAATTCAACTATGCAAGCAATGAAAAGAAAATTGCAAAGGCTCAGACTGGCTTGGACAAAGGATGAATAGATCTAACTCTTTTTTGTGGATTTTTCTTGGACAATAGGTAAGAAAATAAATCTAATCTAGGAAAAACTGGAAATTCTCACCGAGCAACCTGAAAACTGATACCACTTGATAGAGGCGGGGGTGTCCCGATCTTTCGATGAGATGATAACTATCGATTTGGTGGAGACGACTTTGACGATCCGACTACAGACGTGCACGACGTTGCGCCTTGGCAATCGCTAAACCAATCTCCTGAGGTTACTGACGATGCCGGAAGCACGGTCAGCCTGACCACGAAGGTCTATTCCTGCAAGCAATCGAAGAACAAGCAAGAATATGATTATCTAGAATCAATTTCGTACCTGAATTCGGATTGGAATCTGTTTTGTGCACTGTTCAGTAAAAC
>NW_021201813.1:0-979 GCF_002162155.2 Triticum dicoccoides
CCTCGCCCGAACCGCCATCGCCGGAGATCCCCTTCGCCGTCGCCGCCGCAGCAGCTCGTCCCCGACCACGCCGTCCTCTCCATCAAGACCGCAGTGAGCTGGGCTAACTTCCCCTTCCTCTCTTTCTCTCTCTCGTGCACCACAGCGAGCACACCAAGCTCACCCGCACGCGCCGTCGCGGACCTCGTCGCCGACGTGCTTCCGGCCACACTCCGGCCACAAGATGGTGTCCATCTTACTCACCGAGTCCCACAACACCTAGCTAGCCACTCCACGAGCCTCACCGACCCCTCTAGCACCTAGTTCATCTTCGACCGAGCCCCGGTGGCCGCCAAAGTCGTCGCCGGCGCCAACTCCGGCCACCCCGACCCCAACGGACTCCGCCAAGAGCTGCGGTTTGTCCTCAGCTCCACTCCAGTGGTCTCCGCGGCCCATTTGGTGGCCGAAATGGCCAAAACCACTCCCGCCGCCGCGTCGGGCTCGCCAGCGGCTAAACGCCGGCATCGCTGGCTTTGACTTTGACCACGGGTGGGCCCTGGTTGACTCCCCTGAGTCAATGACAGGTGGGGCCCAGCCCTGTTAATTATACAGGATTAGTTTTAATTAAATCTTAATTAAAATAACCACCCTGACATGCGGGACCCACTGTCAGGTTTGACCCAGACCTGTTCCGTTGACCTGCTGACGTCACACTGATGTCAGGCTGACGCAGTAATTGATTTTCTGGATTTAATTTAAATCAGGAAATTCCAGAATATTATTTAAACTTCAAAAATTCATAACTTTTATTCTGTAGCTCCAAATTGGACAAATTATATATGAAAAATGATCAGAAAAATCCAATCTATCCATCTGTACTGGTTTCATGCATGTTTAAACAAGCTAACCTGCTGATTATCACAGAACAAGATAAAACACCTTAAATGGCAACTTATGAGTTTGAACTTTGAATCAATGGTTCAAATTAGTTCAAACCCAT
>NW_021201814.1:0-1676 GCF_002162155.2 Triticum dicoccoides
CTAGGAATCTAATGGGCTTTTGTTGACCTCAGCCCAGCAGCGAGCAAGGCGGCCTAGATTTTGAACTAGTTATTTTTCTGTTTTGCAAATAACTAAATAAGGCACCCTTCTAAAGTAATTTGCCAAAACAACATTTATCACATATACCCCATCACACATTTTACATCTAATACTACTAACATTGAGAAATGATATTTAGTTATTTATCCTAAATAGGTTGAACACTATTATTTCCGGTCATTAGAATACCAAAGAACACTTTTTGGAATATTTTGATATATTACACATCGTTTTGAGTGAACATCGATGAATTATGGTTTTTATAAATTTAAAATATATTTTTATCACTAGTAAATATTTTGAAATAATATTTTTAGTGAACATTTGAAAATTTTAATTCATGAATTTTAGTTAAATGATTAAACATTTTCTACTAACTAGTGACCTAGCCGGCCATAGTCAATGATGTGTGGCAATAGGAAACACTTGTTAGAATTTTAGCAATTATTGTGTAAGTAACCATCCCAATCTTTTACAGCGGCCTCTAGGGGTTATTTATGACACCATCCGAAGCTTCATGTTTTCCATAATTTGATTGCATTTTCTGAATTAAAAGACCAACAATCCACAAGTTCAGAGTTCAGTCTTGGGAGCCTGATGTTTGGAATCTCTTTCCTTTTCTTGGATAACACCCAAACATAAACTCGTTAATACAAATATGATTAAAAAAACCCTTTTTTAACTTTTACGTGCCTGTGCAGTTCCAAATTGAATTGTATTTGTTAAACGCTTAGAAATGCACTAAATGACTGAAGTATAGCAAACGGATCCAAAAAATTAAAATTTTTGATATGGATAGCAATGGTCGCTTCGCCTTCAAAACTGACCCGTTCCTTCTCGATAAACAGATTCTTTCTCGAAGATGGAAGGATTCTAAGTAGTGCACATAACAATTATTGTGAAACCTTCTCAAGTTTTGACCAAAGCCTCTGCGTGTCATACGAGGGCACCATGCCAAGTTTCATGTTTTTTCTGACTTTGTTTGCATTTTTTCAAGAATTAAAAGATTGCCAACATGTTTTCATTTTTTTATCATGCATTGTAAAATTGACAAATTCAAGAAATAATCAACAAGTTTTTACAAAATGTTCAATTTGCATTAAATATTATTGTGTAAATTTATCATCACATGTGTACACACACGTTTAACATTTTTAATACATTTCCAAAATTCATTATTATTACACAGTGAATTTTAATACAATTTCAACACTTTTCAAACCACTTGTTGCAAACTTGAAAATAATTGTGTATTTGAAAAAATACAATGAAGATGTACTATATTTGCGTGCTTTTGGTCTCGAATGAAGATATGTAATTTTGCAAAAACACACATTGAACTATTTAATCGACCTGAATTTTTTTAAAAGTTCATGTTTACCTCTTCAAGGTACTCAATAACAAACAACAGAATAGAGATTTAAAATATACAATAACAATTATTCTACTTTTATATATGTGGAAAATAAATTGAAAAATAAAAAAAAGGAAAATTAAACATGAACTTCGACAAAATTAAAAGAAAGCTGGTAGAAAACCACACGGTTCTCGTACAGGGCAGCCCAAATATATGCGAAGTGAGAGGTAGACAGATATTGTATATATAGGAGTAAGTC
>NW_021201815.1:0-1277 GCF_002162155.2 Triticum dicoccoides
CATTTCTCCGATTTGGGTTCGAGCTTATCAGGTTGAAGCTTTTTCACATAAGCATCGCAGCCCCAAACTTTAAGAAACGACAACTTTGGTTTCTTGCCAAACCATAGTTCATAAGGCGTCGTCTCAACGGATTTTGATGGTGCCCTATTTAACGTGAATGCGGCCGTCTCTAAAGCATATCCCCAAAATGATAGCGGTAAATCTGTAAGAGACATCATAGATCGCACCATATCTAGTAAAGTACGATTACGACGTTCGGACACACCATTACGCTGTGGTGTTCCGGGGGGCGTGAGTTGCGAAACTATTCCACAGTTTTTCAAATGTACACCAAACTCGTAACTCAAATATTCTCCTCCACGATCAGATCATAGAAACTTTATTTTCTTGTTACGATGATTTTCAACTTCACTCTGAAATTCTTTGAACTTTTCAAATGTTTCAGACTTATGCTTTATTAAGTAGATATATCCATATCTGCTCAAATCATCTGTGAAGGTGAGAAAATAACGATATCCGCCACGAGCCTCAATATTCATCGGACCACATACATCGGTATGTATGATTTCCAACAAATCTGTTGCTCTCTCCATAGTACCGGAGAACGGTGTTTTAGTCATCTTGCCCATGAGGCACGGTTCGCAAGTACCAAGTGATTCATAATCAAGTGGTTCCAAAAGTCCATTAGTATGGAGTTTCTTCATGCGTTTTACACCGATATGATCTAAACGACAGTGCCACAAATAAGTTGCACTTTCATTATCAACTCTGTATCTTTTGGTTTCAACATTATGAATATGTGTATTACTACTATCGAGATTTAGTAAGAATAGACCACTCTTCAAGGGTGCATGACCATAAAAGATATTACTCATATAAATAGAACAACCATTATTCTCTGATTTAAATGAATAACCGTCTCGCATTAAACAAGATCCAGATATAATGTTCATGCTCAACGCTGGCACCAAATAACAATTATTTAGGTCTAATATTAATCCCGAAGGTAGATGTAGAGGTAGCGTGCCGACCGCGATCACATCGACTTTGGAACCATTTCCCACGCGCATCGTCACCTCGTCCTTTGCCAGTGCCCGCTTATTCTGTAGTCCCTGTTTCGAGTTGCAAATATTAGCAACAGAACCAGTATCAAATACCCAGGTGCTACTGCGAGCATTGGTAAGGTACACATCAATAACATGTATATCACATATACCTTTGTTCACCTTGCCATCCTTCTTATCCGCCAAATACTTGGGGCAGTTCCGCTTCCAGTG
>NW_021201816.1:0-1348 GCF_002162155.2 Triticum dicoccoides
GGATTTTGAGACATTTGACAAAGGATTTCATACACACTCAACATCATCATATCAAAGTTCTGAATCCATTCTAACAACATAATGTGGTAGTAGAACTGAACTAGGCTTGTATCCATCAAACTTATAAGGTACTACTGATTAGTAACACGTGATCCTGATAGAGAGAATAGATCCTAATTCCTTAACCCCCGGTAGAAGAATGGACTGACTCAGATCAGAATGTCATAAGGTAAAGAAGTAAAAAGAGCCTTACGTTCCAACCCACAAACAATTCCCCTACATATAACTAAAGAATTTCTAGACTCAACATCGACCAGTTTGGCTTGGAGAACCTACAGGCAGTCCGGCTCTGATGCCAACGCTGTCAGGACCCCGACTCGATGTCACATCGATCTAGCCGGTAACACCTCATATCACTTTGCGGCCTCACGCACGGTATCCCCACGGGTGTCGCCTTACCTTTGCCCGGGACCGTTTGCGCCTTCTGGCTCACGTATATGATAGTGTCGCTAGCATCCATATGATAAAGGGCCCGGGCTGACATGACTAGTCGTAAACCCAAAGTGGCACAGACTTACAGGGACAGGCATCCATGACCCAACTTCGAACGTGTCGGTCATCAGCAAGTGGGTCCGGGCTGTAGCACTGGGCTAGCAGGACTCCGGTAAACCGGGCTGTAGCGGGCTAACAGGACTCCGGTACTCAAAGCGTGACATTTCCCCGAAGGGACAGACACAGGAATGAAGAAGGACACATGCCGGCCAGCCTAGGTGTTCCAGAGCAGTAGCAAGCTACCATGGCTCAGCGGTAACACTAGGAGACATTTCCCGGTAAGAGAGGCTACTAAAGATAAACAACTAGATAGTCAGATCCCACACATACCAAGCATTTCAATCATACACACAATATGCTCGATATGTGCATATACAACGAAGCATCACAACATGACTCTACGACACAAGTACTTTATTTAAGGCTCAGGGAGCCATACATAACATACACAAAGGTACGGGTCTCACGACCCAACATACAAGTCATACAGTCATACAAACCAGCAGCGGAAGTAACTTGTCTGAGTACAGACAACTAGTAAAATAAAAGAGGCTTGGGAAGCCTAGCTATACTACAAGGTCCTTCACAAGCTCAGGGTCACCACCTGGGTCTTTAGCCTACTCGTTGATGTCAACGTCTACGTAGAACCCATCAGAAGGGGTTGCAGCGTCTTCTGTAAAAATGTAAATTATAGCAACATGAGTACAAAGGTACTCAGCAAGACTTACATCAGATCCTACATACATGCATGTTATCAAGAAGGGTTGGTGGAGTTGTTGCAGCAAGCCAGCTTTGA
>NW_021201817.1:0-4221 GCF_002162155.2 Triticum dicoccoides
TCGAAGCACGACTTAGAGGCATAACCGCATTGAAAGCAATGTCGCAAGAGAGGTAATCTTCACACACCCCATGTAATACATCAGGGAAAAAGATACATAGTTGGCTTACAATCGCCACTTCACACAATACATGAATAAAACATTACATCATCCAGATATAATCAAGGTCCAACTACGGAACCAAAATAAAAGAAGAACCCCAAATGCGACAAAGGTCCCCGATCGACCCCAACTAGGCTCCACTACTGATCAACTAGAACGAAACAACACAAAGGACAAGATCTTCATCGAGCTCCTCCTGAGCTTGGTTGCGTCATCTGCACGGACTCATCGGCACCTGCAAGCTGGTTTTTGGAAGTATCTGTGAGTCATAGGGACTCAGCAATCTCGCACCCTCGCGATCAAGACTATTTAAGCTTATGGGTAAGGTAAAGGTATGAGGTGGAGCTGCAGCAAGCGACTAGCATATATGGTGACTAACATACGCAAATGAGAGCGAGAAGAGAAGGCAAAACACGGTCGATAAAAGTATGATCAAGAAGTGATCCTAAAACAACCTACGTCAAGCATAACTCCAACACCATGTTCACTTCCCGGACTCCGCCGGAAAGAGACCATCACAGTTACACACGCGGTTGATTCATTTTAATTAAGTTAAGGTTCAAGTTATCTACAACCGGACATTAACAAATTCCCATCTGCCCATAACCGCGGGCACGACTTTCAAAAGTTCAAATCCCTGCAGGGGTGTCCCAACTTAGCCCATGACAAGCTCTCACGGTCAACGAAGGAATAGACCTCCTCCCGAGACATTCAGATCAAACTCGGTATCTTGGTTCTACAAGACATCCTCGACAATGGTAAAACAAGTCCAGCAAAGCCGCCCGATGTGCCGACATCCTGATGGGAGCTGCACATATCTCGTTCTCAGGGCAACACCGGATGAGACATCCTACGAGTAAAACCAGCCCTCAAGTTTCCCCGAGGTGGCCCCGCAGTCTACTCAGTTCGGACCAACACTTAGACAAGCACTGGCCCGGGGGGTTAAAATAAGATGACCCTCGGGATGCGCGACTCCCAAGGGAAAAAGGCTAGGTGGCGAATGGTAAAACCAAGGTTGGGCCTTGCTGGAGGAGTTTTATTCAAAGCGAACTGTCAAGGGGTTCCCATTATAACCCAACCGCGTGAGGAACGCAAAATCCGGGAACATAACACCGATATGACGGAAACTAGGGCGGCAAGAGTGGAACAAAACACCAGGCATAAGGCCGAGCCTTCCACCCTTTACCAAGTATATAGATGCATTAATTAAATGAGATATATTGTGATATCCCAACAAGTAAACATGTTCCAACAAGGAACAACATCTCCATGTTCCAACGAGGAACAAACTTCAATCTTCACCTGCAACTAACAATGCTGTAAGAGGGGCTGAGCAAAGCGGTAACATAGCCAATCAACGGTTTGCTAGGACAAGGTGGGTTAGAGGCTTGGTATAACAATATTGGAGGCATGATAAGCAAGTGGTAGGTATCGCATCATAGGCATAGCAAAAGAGCGAGCATCTAGCAAAGCAAAGATAGTAGTGATTTCGAGGGTATGATCATCTTGCCTGAGATCCCGCAAGGAAGAAGAACGAGTCCATGAAGAAGACAAACGGACGTAGACGAACGGGTCCTCACAAACGCGACGTTATCGGAACCAACCAGAAGAAGCAAACACCGGAAAGAAGCACACAACATAGTAAACAACCAACACATGAACATGATATGATATGCGGGATGCGGTATGCGATGCATATGCATGATTTGCAAAGGAATGAATGAACCTGGCCTCAACATGGAAATCCAAGTGTGCCACTGGAAAGATGAGATGAAATCGCTTGAAAACGATATAAAGAACACCGGAATCGGAGTTACGGTTTGGAAATGGCAAGCGATTCAAATATGACACCGGTCTGCGATTAACAGCAAGTAGCCATCTAAATGCAACAAGATGAACATGCTACAGCACCCAAACATGGCAACAAAATACATGGCAGGGATGCATTCATGATGCTTAACAAAAGTCTAGCACTGAGCTACGGCCAATTCCTATATTAACAGGTTCAAACAAGCATGGCAAAAGTGCAAATAATAAACAGATTTCAGACTTAGTGAAATTCACACTTCTCTGGAATTTCAGATCAGATAGCACTCTTTGGAGCATGAAAACTATATGCTACAGGACCTAAACATGGAAAAGTAAAGCATGGCATGGAGCTACTCAAAGAGCGTAACAAAAGTCCCTTAGTGACCTTGAGCCAAAAGGGTTCAGAAAATACAATTGCAAGCATGTGAACATGGCAAAAACATAATCAGACTCTCAGACTTCGTGAAAACTGGAGCATGCTGAAACAGATATCAAGTAGGCATGTTTACGAGCTCGATACACTCACTACAGAGCAAGGCATGACAATCTAAGAACACACCCATCAAGAATACACATTATACAAGCTAGACATGGCAAGAACAACAACATGGCATGCACGGATCAACTACAACATCCTCGGCAAAATCGCTAACAAGTAGACAATCTGCCCAGATTCACGAAATGGCAAAAGTAGAGCTCGATTGACTCAAGTTAGGGTGCTCCATAATTGCAAACAAAGACATGGATGGATAGAGGACTACGAGATTAACAAAACATCCTTACTGATCATCCTCAAAAGAGGCACGGATCACTAGGAAACAACATGAACATATGGCCATATGAGATAAACAGGTCAAGGACTTGGTGGAAATGCTAAGTCCCTGAAATCAGCATTACCAAGTGCCTCACTTTGCAAGCTTGTGCTAGTCACCACACACTTCAACAAAATACATGGGTTCCACCTCTGGAAAGATGAAAAAACCCTTAACAAAACATATGAAGAGCTCAAGGGCATATCATGCACACAATAATCATGGCAAAAATGACAAATATCTAAATGGAGCAGCAGATCTGACAAATATCTCAAGTAGCACTCTTCTAACAACATTTCGGGCATCAAGATGAACTCAACTAAAAATGATGCAATGGAATGAAATGATGTACTCTCTGAGACGAACATTTTGATATGCTATATGCATGAATCGGAGCTATGGATGCAAACTTACGATGCGATGAATAGAGGCATATGAATCTGGAAAACTTCAGGACTTAGACGAAATTTATACCCTCCAGATCTGGATCTAGGTCAATGAAGGCACGCATCCCGAGGTCAACTCCGGCGAGGGAGGCTCTCTCCGGCGAGGGAGCCTGCAGAGGAGGTCGGCGAGGGACAGTGATAGAGGCAAAGGTGTCCCGTCTTTCGATGAGATGATGGATATCGCTTTGGTGCCAGTCGACTTTGACGATCCGACTACGAACGTGCGAGGACGTCGCGCCTTAGCAATCGCTAAACCAACTCTGAGAGGTTATTGACCACGCCGGAGCACGATCAACCTGACCACGAGGGTTTGTTTCCTGCGAGCAAACGAAGAACAAGCAAGAAACTGAGATTGCAATCTGGATATTGCGAATATAAGATGAAAGCTTTATTGATCAAGGTGGGGTTCTGTGACGCCTTTGTCTGGTCGTTGAACACAAACGAAGTACGCGAAGTTGCAACTATGGCGAACTTTTAATCTAAACAAAACCCAAAGTCTAAACGATGCCCTAAGGGCTGTATATATGGAGGAAGAGGGGGGAATTTCGTGGCCCTTCGTGGAGGGGTCTGAAATCAACCCTATCTCTTGTTTCCCCACACATACGGACTCTAAAAATAGCCTATACTTACGTATTTCGAAATTACATGGGCCTGGCCCAATAATAAGGTGACGCAGCACCTAAAATAGCCTCGGGACGAAATTTATGAAGTGGCATCTTGTATATTTCGTCCAAGGCTTCATGCACCCATTATGGTGGCTTCAAAGTCCTGAAATCATCACTTGTAACTCCGTTCTTGTTCCCCTTGCGCATGCCATCATCTCCATGCTTGTTCTTGCTCCAATGTTCATCCTTCTCCAAGCTAGGCCCTTCATTTGTAAGCAAAACAAATGTATCCAATTTAGGCAGCATCATATTCTCATGAACATTAGAATCATTACCAAGAAACGAAAGTACCTGGTAATTTAGTTGGCGTGCACGAGCTCTAGTAATTGGTCCAGTATGTATAGCAGCAGGGGCTGTGGGTGTAACAATTGTATTGATGTCCTCATC
>NW_021201818.1:0-1096 GCF_002162155.2 Triticum dicoccoides
AACCCCGTTAAACATTTTCAAAATCCCCAAAAACCTAACACAAAAAAAGTTACGGGGCTTTCAAGATCTAGAGGCAAAAAATTCAAAAAAAAAGGTTTGGGATACTTCGTACGTATGCATGACCGATTTGGGATGATTCCAAGGGAAACAAAACAAACCTTTCTCAAATTCATGGCGGCAACTTACACCTAGTGCACTTGAACTTGGAGAAAGTCACTTCTTTCATCAAAGCATAAGCTTCATGAACGGAACACGAAGGCATTGCTTACAAGGTTTTCAACACTAGGTTGATGTTCAGCATGAATCATGGGGGAGACAAAAATGCTGCTGATGGGCTCAACAACAACTCATCAGAATTTTCCATATTACCGGACTTCCACCATCATGTGAACACGGTGATAGCAATGGTCAGACCAAAAGATGTAATGGTGTATGCTCGAGGGATCAACCACGAGTAAGACAACATTACGAAAATCGTTGGTTCTGATTTGACTTGACGATAGCCCATACTCAAGTCAAAGTCTTGACAAGGCAATAGATCCGAGGACCAATCAATGGAGATATCATCTTTCTTCAACACACACACACACACAAAAGATATCCCTTAACATGAACTAAGTCAGGCAAGCTTTTATCTTCCAACTCTCCAAGTTGTTGTTTAGCTTAACCAACTAGCTCAGGGTTTCCGACACAGATTCTTGGAGAAAGGGAGGCTTATAAGAAAACACCCCCCCCCCGGTGGACCGCCTTTTCAGTTTTTTTTAAAAAAGATAAAAATGTCAAAAAAATAAAAGAATATAATTTGCCATGTGATATGTGGTCTAGTTGTTGAGAAAATTTACAAATATAAATTTTGACTTTATTTGTAAAATCTCTCTGGAAATTTGTCAAATGGGCATAACTTTTGCATATGAACTCGGATTAAAAAGTTTTATATATGAAAAATCATCTACTCGAAAAGTTACATCCAAATTTAACTGGGGGAACCCCGTTAAACATTTTCAAAATCCCCAAAAACCTAACACAAAAAAAGTTACGGGGCTTTCAAGATCTAGAGGCAAAAAATTCAAAAAAAAAGGTTTGGGATACTTTGTAC
>NW_021201819.1:0-1071 GCF_002162155.2 Triticum dicoccoides
TGGCGGTCATCAACAATCGCAGTTTTGGCCGATTCTGGCCCGTTTCTTGGACTATTACTCAGTTTTGGGGTCACGTAGTGATTTCCACGATCGACGAACACCGGTGTGTTTATGTGTCGGTCATCAACATTCGCAGTTTTGGTCGATTCTGGCCGTTTCATGGACTACTACTCACTGATTTGGGGTCCCTGAGCGATTTCCATGATTGACGAACCCCGGGGTGCGTTCATGTATCATTGATCAATAACCCTAGGTTTTACCGATTCAGGGCTCTTTCATGGACTATTACTCACCGTTTTGGAGTCCCAAAGCGATTTCCATGGTTGTCGAACCCCAAGGTGTGCTTACGTGTTGGTCGTCAAGGCTCGCAGTTTGGGCCGATTCTGGCCAGTTTCTTGCACTATTACTCAGTTTTGGGGTCCAGAAGAGATTTCCACAATTGACGAAAATCGGGGAGCGTTTACGTGCCGGTCATCAACAGTCACAGTTTTGGCTGATTCTGGCCCGTTTTGTGGACTATTACAAACTGTTTTGTGGTCCCAGAGTGATTTCCATGATAAACAAACCCCGTGGTGCGTTTACGTGTCGGTCATCAACACTCGTGGTTTTTGTCGATTCTGGCCCTTTTCATGGACTATTACTCACCTTTTCGAGGACCGAAAGCGATTTCCATGGTTTTCGAACCCCAAGGTGCGCTTACGTGGCGGTCATCAACAATCGCAGTTTTGGCCGATTCTGGCCCGTTTCTTGGACTATTACTCAGTTTTGGGGTCACGTAGTGATTTCCACGATCGACGAATACCGGTGTGTTTATGTGTCGGTCATCAACATTCGCAGTTTTGGTCGATTCTGGCCCGTTTCATGGACTACTACTCACTGATTTGGGGTCCCTGAGCGATTTCCATGATTGACGAACCCCGGGGTGCGTTCATGTATCATTGATCAATAACCCCAGGTTTTACCGATTCAGGGCTCTTTCATGGACTATTACTCACCGTTTTGGAGTCCCAAAGCGATTTCCATGGTTGTCGAACCCCAAGGTGTGTTTACGTGTTGGTCGTCAAGGCTCGC
>NW_021201820.1:0-1872 GCF_002162155.2 Triticum dicoccoides
TTTGAGACATTTGACAAAGGATTACATACACACTCAACATCATCATATCAAGTTCTGAGTCCATCCTAGCAACATAATGTGGTAGTAGAATTGAACTAGGCTTGTATCCATCAAACTTATAAGGTACTACTGATTAGTAACACGTGATCCTGATAGAGAGAATAGATCCTAATTCCTTAACCCCCGGTGGAAGAATAGACTGACTCAGATCAGAATGTTATAAGATAAAGGAGTAAAAAGAGCCTTACGTTCCAACCCACAAACAATTCCCCTACATATAACTAAAGAATTTCTAGACTCAACATCGACCAGTTTGGCTTGGAGAACCTACAGGCAGTCCGGCTCTGATGCCAACGCTGTCAGGACCCCGACTCGATGTCACATCGATCTAGCCGGTAACACCTCATATCACTTTGCGGCCTCACGCACGGTATCCCCACTGGTGTCGCCTTACCTTTGCCCGGGACCGTTTGCGCCTTTTGGCTCACGTATATGATAGTGTCGCTAGCATCCATATGATAAGGAGCCCGGGCTGACATGACTAGTCGTAAACCCAAAGTGGCACAGACTTACAGGGACAGGCATCCATGACCCAGCTTCGAACGTGTCGGTCATCAGCAACTGGGTCCGGGCTGTAGCACTGGGCTAGCAGGACTCCGGTAAACCGGGCTGTAGCGGGCTAACAGGACTCCGGTACTCAATGCGTGACATTTCCCCGAAGGGATAGACACCGGAACGAAGAAGGACACATGCCGGCCAGCCTAAGTGTTCCAGAGCAGTAGCAAGCTACCATGGCTCAGCGGTAACACTAGGAGACATTTCCCGGTAAGAGAGGCTACTAAAGATAAACAACTAGATAGTCAGATCCCACACATACCAAGCATTTCAATCATACACACAATATGCTCGATATGTGCAAATACAACAAGGCATCACAACATGACTCTACGACACAAGTACTTTATTTAAGGCTCAGAGAGCCATACATAACATACACAAGGTACGGGTCTCACGACCCGGCATTCAAGTCATACAGTCATACAAACCAGCAGCGGAAGTAACTTGTCTGAGTACACACAACTAGAAAGATAAAAGAGGCTTGGAAAGCCTAGCTATACTACGTGGTCCTTCACAAGCTCAGGATCACCACCTGGGCCTTTAGCCTACTCATTGATGTCAACGTCTACGTAGAACCCATCAGAAGGGGTTGCAGCGTCTTCTGTAAAAATGTAAATTATAGCAACATGAGTACAAAGGTACTCAGCAAGACTTACATCAGATCCTACATACATGCATATTATCAAGAAGGGTTGGTGGAGTTATTGCAGCAAGCCAGCTTTGACTCTTGGCTAGGCTAACCTACGAGACTCCAACTTGAAATGGTTTTTCGCACACGAGTCCACTAATCACCACTTCAATACACTACCGAGGATCCACCTCCGTCTTCCTACGGAAGAGCTATCCTCGGCACTCACACTTATCTTGAGGCTTTTAGTAGTTTCCATTTACTTGTCTATGAACTGTATAGGCAACCAAGTAGTCCTTTTCCGCGGACGCGGCTATTCGAATAGATCATGATAACCCTGCAGGGGTGTACTTCTTCATACATGTTTCCACCACTTAGCGTCTGCACACGACATGTGCTCGGCAGACTTCAAGCGAAAGCCGACGTGGGTGTAGACCACGACCTACCTAAACACCTAAGCCTCTAGTCCAGGTTTATCGCCTATCCAGGTTCCATCCGCAGGGAGTCCGGCCGAGGTTTCCCATACGGCCCCGAACGATGTGAACAGGGTTCCCGAAATACCTAACGGGTATTCGGTACACCCGGCCACGTACCTACCGCATCACAGCCCACCCCTACGGTCAGCG
>NW_021201821.1:0-918 GCF_002162155.2 Triticum dicoccoides
GCAAAGGACGAGGTGACGATGCGCGTGGGAAACGGTTCCAAAGTCGATATGATCGCGGTCGGCACGCTACCTCTACATCTACCTTCGGGATTAATATTAGACCTAAATAATTGTTATTTGGTGCCAGCGTTGAGCATGAACATTATATCTGGATCTTGTTTAATGCGAGCATTTAAATCAGAGAATAATGGTTGTTCTATTTATATGAGTAATATCTTTTATGGTCATGCACCCTTGAAGAGTGGTCTATTCTTACTGAATCTCGATAGTAGTAATACACATATTCATAATGTTGAAACCAAAAGATGCAGAGTTGATAATGAAAGTGCAACTTATTTGTGGCACTGTCGTTTAGGTCATATCGGTATAAAGCGCATGAAGAAACTCCATACCGATGGACTTTTGGAACCACTTGATTATGAATCACTTGGTACTTGCGAACCGTGCCTCTTGGGCAAGATGACTAAAACACCATTCTCCGGTACTATGGAGAGAGCAACAGATTTGTTGGAAATCATACATACCGATGTATGTGGCCCGATGAATATTGAGGCTCGTGGCGGATATCGTTATTTTCTCACCTTCACAGATGATTTGAGCAGATATGGATATATCTACTTAATGAAACATAAGTCTGAAACATTTGAAAAAGTTCAAAGAATTTCAGAGTGAAGTTGAAAATCATCGTAACAAGAAAATAAAGTTTCTACGATCTGATCGTGGAGGAGAATATTTGAGTTACGAGTTTGGTGTACATTTGAAAAACTGTGGAATAGTTTCACAACTCACGCCACCCGGAACACCACAGCGCAATGGTGTGTCCGAATGTCGTAATCGTACTTTACTAGATATGGTGCGATCTATGATGTCTCTTACAGATTTACCGCTATCATTTTGGGGTTATGCTTTAGAGACGGC
>NW_021201822.1:0-1258 GCF_002162155.2 Triticum dicoccoides
TCGATGCCGCCGTGCCCCGGAGGGGGGAAACGGCCATGTCGGGCCGACGCAGAGGGAATCTTGGGGTGGGTTGTGCCGGGACTGTGTTGGGGGTGTAGCTATGGCTGGGCTATGACAACAAGGTGAAAAGGTCCACCGGTCAAACTACGTCCAGCGAAAGTCAAAGGGATAGACCCGGCGGTCATCTGTGTCAGGGTTAGACGGGACGGGGTACCTGGGGGTATTAATGCCGCCAGGTGTTGCGGTGGCCCTCCTACAATTATATAAGCATGGTGGCAGGCGTAGGCACCCGGCACGCAGCTTGTATGAGGTCCCGGTGCGACGCTTTGACTTTGCACGGACGGGCTTTGAGCAGTAGATGTATCCACCCGGTTGTGTAAGGTCAGCCCATAGGCCCATGGCAACATATGGCCCGGATATTGCTCCAAAGTGTTCCTATGGGCTGACCTAACACAACCGGGTGGGGAGGTCCACTGGTCAAAGCCCGTCCGTGCAAAGTCAAAGGGTTAGATCCCGTGGTCAAACGCTACAGGGTTAGGCGGGACGGGGGCACTTGGGGGTAGCAATGCCACCGGAGCGTCGCACCGGGCCCTCATACATGCGGGGTGGAGTGGTGGCATGTCCGAAGAGGCGGGATGCGTCTCCGGTGCGTGGCCCCCCCTCACGGACGGCGATGACACGGTAGTAGACGTTCTGCGGTAACAATGCGGCGTCAATATTACTAAATACTCGGAGCGCGATAAAATCATGAGTTTTTTTGCATGACGTGGGCACATGTGCTATAGGAACGACGATATTTTTTCATAATTTTTGGTGATGGAGAAGTATCCGAAAAATTCCCTCTACGCGGATTGCCCTTCGCGCGTCTACGGCTGTGGCCGGCGGCCTCCGGGGGCTAGCATGCCGCCAAATCTTGCGTAGGCGGCCTCTCACAAGTCTGGAAGTGTTGTGGCGGTTGCAAACGCCCGGCACGCGTGTCCGGGGTGTGCCCCCCCTCACGGACGGCGCCGCCGCCGGCACCTGGAGGGGGGAAACGAACGCGTGGGGTCTACACGGAGGGGATCTTGCTGTGGGTCTGGCCCGGATGTTGCTCCAAAGTGTTCCTATGGGCTGACCTAACACAACCGGGTGGGGAGGTCCACTGGTCAAAGCCCGTCCGTGCAAAGTCAAAGGGCTAGATCCCGTGGTCAAACGCTACAGGGTTAGGTGGGATGGGGGCACTTGGGGGGTAGCAATGCCTCCGGAGCGTCGCACCGGG
>NW_021201823.1:0-2140 GCF_002162155.2 Triticum dicoccoides
TTTTGCTGTGTTTGGACTCCGTTTAGTATTGATTTCCTATGATGTGAAAAACATGCAAAAAACATCAACTGGCACTTGGCACTATGTCAATAGGTTAGTACCAAAAAATGATATAAAATGATTATAAAACATCCAAGAATGGTAATATAACAATATGGAACAATGAAAAATTATAGATACATTGGAGACGTATCAGCATCCCCAAGCTTAATTCCTTCTCGTCCTCGAGTAGGTAAATGATAAAAACATAAATTTTTATGTGGAATGCTGCCTAACATGTTCATCGCATATTATTTTCTTTATAGCATGGACATTTGGACTTCTATATGGTTCAAAGCCATAGTCTAGTTTTGGCATGATACTTAAATACTCAAGCATATCAGCAAGCAACCATGTCCTCCAAAATATCAACGCTAAAGTAAGTTATCCCTAGCCCATCATGCTCAGTCATTGATCCATTCATGAAACACACTCGCATATTAGCTACACCCAATGATCAAGTATGCCCCTAGTTGGTGCTTTATAAGAGAAGATGGAGACTCAAATTAAAAATAAAAATTGCATAAGGTAAAAGAAAGGCCCTTCACGGAGGGAAGTAGGTATTTGTAGAGGTGCTAGAGTTCAAAGCGAAAAATATAGAGATAAAAACATTTTGGGAGGCATGCTTTTCCTGTCACCGAGAACGATCGAGAAGTTCCCAATACTTTTCATGCTAGATATATCATAGGTGGTTCCCAAAAAGAAATTAAAGTTTATTCCTTTTTCAACCATACTTTAACTTTCCATGGCTAGCCGTATCCACGGTTGCCTTCCATACCAACACTTTCCAAGGAATTTATTATTTGACAACATAATGTAAATTCATTTTTCATTTCGGGTCTGGGCATCCCTAATACCTTTGCCTTACTCTCGTGCAATGACAAGTGAATAAACACTCATCGTGAGAATAACATATCTAGCATGGAAATATATTAGCCACCCCTACCGATTCATGAGCTGTACCAGCACACAAAAGAGAAATTATTTTGAAAATTAGAGATGGCACATACAAATTTGCTTTGAACGGCAAAAGAATACCACATATAGGTAGGTATGGTGGACTCATGTGGCAAAATTGGTTCAAAGGATTTTGGATGCACAAGTAGTGATCATATTTAGTGCAAAATGAAGGCTAGCAAAAGATTTAGAAGCGAACAACCAAGATACGAATAATCTCATAAGCGAGCATTAAGCATAATTAACACCGAATAATGCACCACAAGTAGGATGTAATTTCATTGCACACCTATTGACTTTCGTGCTTGCATAGGGAATCACTAACCTTAACACCAATATTCTTACTAAAGCATAATTACTCATCAACATGACTCACATATCACATCATCATATCTTAAAACTATTACAAGGAATCAAGTTTATTTTGTCCAATGATCTTCATGAAAGGTTTTATTATATCCTTCTTGGATATCTATCACTTTGTAACTAATTTCCATGTGTTGCTTTTGATAAGTTCAAACAAATATAAGTGAAGATCATGAGCATAATATTTCTTTCTCTCAAATTAATTTAAGTGAAGTAAGAGAGAATTTCTTAAAAAAATTTACTAACTCTCAAATAAATCTAAGTGAAGCATGGGAGCATTTCTTCAAAAATAACAAAGCACACTGTGCTAAAAAAGATATAAGTGAAGCTCTGGAGCAATTCCATAGCTCATAAAAATTTAAGTGAAGCATAGAGAGCAATTCTAATAAGTCATGGCATAATTTTGGGTCTCTCTAATAGGTGTGTCCAGAAAGGATTCAAGACTTAAAACACAAAGCAAAACAAGCAAAGACTCATATCATACAAGACGCTCCAAGCAAAACTCATAGTATGTGACGAATAAAAATATAGCTTCGAGTAAAATACCGATGGTCGTTAGAAGAAAGGGGGGATGCCACTCGGGCATCCCCAAGATTAGTTGATTGCTTCTATTTAGATAATAGATTGGGATGCCATGGGCATCCCCAAGCTTAGGCTCTTCTTAATCCTTATTCCTTTATCCATTGTAACATCACCCAAAACTTGAAAACTTCAATCACACAAAACTCAACAAAACCTTCGTGAGATCCGTTAGTATAAGAAAACAAATCACTACTAT
>NW_021201824.1:0-1056 GCF_002162155.2 Triticum dicoccoides
ATCATTTTTCATATATAATTTGTCCAATTTGGAGTTACAGAATAAAAGTTATGAATTTTTGAAGTTTAAATAATATTCTGGAATTTCCTGATTTAATTTAAATTCAGAAAATCAATTACTGCGTCAGCCTGACGTCAGTGTGACGTCAGCAGGTCAACGGAACAGGTCTGGGTCAAACCTGACAGTGGGTCCCGCATGTCAGGGTGATTATTTTAATTAAAATTTAATTAAAACTAATCCTGTTTAATTAACAGGGCTGGGCCCCACCTGTCATTGACTCAGGGGAGTCAACCAGGGCCCACCCGTGGTCAAAGTCAAAGTCGGCTGCCGGCGTTTAGCCGCCGGCGAGCCCGACGCGGCGGCGGGAGTGGTTTTGGCCATTTCGGCCACCAGAGGGGCCGCGGAGACCACCGGTGTGGAGCTGAGGACAAACCGCAGCTCTTGGCGGAGTCCGTTGGGGTCGGGGTGGCCGGAGTCGACGGCGGCGAGCTCGGCTGCGGCCGCCGGGGTTCGGTCGTGCACGGGAACGGGGTTGGAGCTCGAAGTCGAGCGAAGCGAGGCGCTAGGGATGCTCTACGGGGTCTTGCGAACTCGTTGGACTCGCCGGGGTGACCAAATGGTCACCGGAGCTGCGTCGACGACGAGCTCGGCGACGGCGGAGGTTCGGCCGTGGTGGGGAGGAGGCTACGGTGGGGAAACGAGGGGGAGGAGAGGGGGAAACGGTGGCATAGCTCACCGCGGTTGCAGTGGGCGTCGAAGTGGGCTCGGGGACGCGCTGGAGACGGCGAATCGACGGCGACGGTGGTCGGAGCCCGAAGAGGGGAACGGCGACGTGGCGGCGATGCAGGGCTTCCGGGGAGCTGTGGAGCGGTGGGGAGGAAGAGGGAGTCGAGGCGGAGCTCCTGAGCTAGTCGGGGGAGCGAGGGGTGGTCGGAGACGGCGGCTATGGCGAACGGCGGCGACGGTGGTGTTCGGCCGTGAGAGAGAGAGAGAGAGAGCAGCACGGGAGAGAGAGGGGGATAAGGCCAGGGGATCGGGGCGGCACCGAGAAGAAGC
>NW_021201825.1:0-1478 GCF_002162155.2 Triticum dicoccoides
CGTCTGTTGACCTGCTGACGTCATAGTGACGCAATGCTGACGCCATAATTCATTTTCTGGAATTATTTTAATTCTAAATATTCAGGAAATTCCAGAAAATACCTAAAACTTCTAAAAATCATAGAAAATTAACCGTAACTCCAAATGAAATAAATTATATATGAAAAATTATCAGAAAAATCCAAGGAATCCATCTGTACCATTTTCATGCATGTTAGAACAACTTATAGATGCTGTTTAGCACAAATCATACTAATGGCATTTAAATATCCACATATGGAGTTTGAATTTGAATCTTGGATTCAAACCAACTTCATTTAATCTGGTTTTAGGTGCATTAGCCCAAAACACATTCATATTGCCATGTCATAGCATGCATCATTTTGTGCATTGCATTGATCGTGTTTTTCTGTATTTGCCGGTATCTGTCCCCTCTCGGTAGACGTGATACCGATGATGTGATCGTTGACACTGATGAAGACTCAATGTTATCTTCAGAAGTGCCAGGCAAGCAAAACCCCTTGTTCATTCCGATAAAATCCCACTCTCTCGCTCCTGCTCTCTTTTACTGCATTAGGACAACATCGATTCATCTGTTACTTGTTGCGGTAGCTGAACCCCTTTATCCTTCGCATGACCTGTCATTCCACAGTAAATAGATGAAACCCACTAGTATGAGTAGGAATTGTTTGAGCCCTGTTGTGCCTACTCATTCATGCTTGTTTGTCATGCCTGCTACTGCTTAGAGTTGAGTCAGGTCTGATTCATCGGGGATGAATCAGAGGCGTGTGAACATGTCCTACTGTGTGTGAGCTAAGTGTGTGAACACGATTTGGTAAAGGTAGCGGTGAGAGGCCATGTAGGAGTACATGGTGGGTTGTCTCATTGCAGCCGTCCTCAGGAACTGAGTTCTGTGTTTGTGATCCATGATTCAGCTACTACCATACATTGGGCCCTGAAATATGACCCCGCTCGACTTCTTATTCACCCTAGCCCTCTGTCCAGGAGTTGCAAGTAGTTTCTGGTGTTTGTAGCTTACTGGAGGCCGTGGACAGCGCTGACCGTAGGGGTGGGCTGTGATGCGGTAGGTACGTGGCACGGTGTACCGGATGCCCGTTTGGTATCTCGGGAACCCTGTTCACATCGTTTGGGGCTGTGAGCGAAACTCCGGCCGGATCTCCTCATGGATGGAACCCGAATAGGCGATAAACCTGGACTAGAGACTTGAGTGTTTAGGTAGGTCGTGGTCTACACCCACGTCGGCTTTCGCTTGAAGTCTGCCGAGCACATGTCGTGTGCAGACGCTAAGTGGTGGAAACATGTATGAAGAAGTACACCCCTGCAGGGTTAACATCATCTATTCGAATAGCCGTGTCCGCGGAAAAGGACTTCTGGGTTGCTTATATCAGTTCATAGACAAGTGAAAGTGGATACTTTAAAATGCGCAAGATAAGCGTGAGTGCTATGGATGGCGTTCT
>NW_021201826.1:0-942 GCF_002162155.2 Triticum dicoccoides
GTTCATGACAGATGGGGCCCACTAATCAGGCTGATGTGGCGGATGATTCCACCCGGGCGTCATCGTTCTATCTCAGGGTGCAGAGCTCGGGGTGATGGAGGCTTGATTTGTAAGTGCTCCCTGAATCCAGCTAGGGTTTCTTTCTGATGCTTTCTGAATCGGACCGGCGAGGATGGATCGGAGTATCTATATAGTCGCATCTAAAAATATAGGGTAGCAGCCGCCATTAACACCCGCTTGAGGGGCAGCACCTCCCTCCATCGTCCTGCTGTTGCTCATGACTCTCGTCCCGAGCAAGAAATCAAATTCATGGGAGGAGATTTGGGGAGTAAATTGCAGAAAACCACCACTTTGAAGGCAAGCTTTGCAAAAACCACAACAATACATTTTTTTTGCAAAAAACACCGTGTCTACCGTAACCTTTTTGCAAATAACACTGATCGGCGGATTTGCCTCTGTTGAATATGTTTATGACAGCTAGGCCCACAAATCAGGCTGATGTGGCGGATGATTCCACCCGGGCGTCATCGTTCTATCTCAGGGTGCAGAGCTCGGGGTGATGGAGGCTTGATTTGTAAGTGCTCCCTGAATCCAGCTAGGGTTTCTTTCTGATGCTTTCTGAATCGGACCGGCGAGGATGGATCGGAGTATCTATATAGTCGCATCTAAAAATATAGGGTAGCAGCCGCCATTAACACCCGCTTGAGGGGCAGCACCTCCCTCCATCGTCCTGCTGTTGCTCACGACTCTCGTCCCGAGAAGCAAATGAAATTCATGGGAGGAGATTTGGGGAGTAAATTGCAGAAAACCACCACTTTGAAGGCAAGCTTTGCAAAAACCACAACAATACATTTTTTTTGCAAAAAACACCGTGTCTACCGTAATATTTTTGCAAATAACACCGATCGGTGGATTTGCCTCTGTTGAGTATGTTTATGACAG
>NW_021201827.1:0-1515 GCF_002162155.2 Triticum dicoccoides
GTTCATGACAGATGGGGCCCACTAATCAGGCTGATGTGGCGGATGATTCCACCCGGGCGTCATCGTTCTATCTCAGGGTGCAGAGCTCGGGGTGATGGAGGCTTGATTTGTAAGTGCTCCCTGAATCCAGCTAGGGTTTCTTTCTGATGCTTTCTGAATCGGACCGGCGAGGATGGATCGGAGTATCTATATAGTCGCATCTAAAAATATAGGGTAGCAGCCGCCATTAACACCCGCTTGAGGGGCAGCACCTCCCTCCATCGTCCTGCTGTTGCTCATGACTCTCGTCCCGAGCAAGAAATCAAATTCATGGGAGGAGATTTGGGGAGTAAATTGCAGAAAACCACCACTTTGAAGGCAAGCTTTGCAAAAACCACAACAATACATTTTTTTTGCAAAAAACACCGTGTCTACCGTAACCTTTTTGCAAATAACACTGATCGGCGGATTTGCCTCTGTTGAATATGTTTCTGACAGCTAGGCCCACAAATCAGGCTAATGTGGCGGATGATTCCACCCGGGCGTCATCGTTCTATCTCAGGGTGCAGAGCTCGGGGTGATGGAGGCTTGATTTGTAAGTGCTCCCTGAATCCAGCTAGGGTTTCTTTCTGATGATTTCTGAATCGGACCGGCGAGGATGGATCGGAGTATCTATATAGTCGCATCTAAAAATATAGGGTAGCAGCCGCCATTAACACCCGCTTGAGGGGCAGCACCTCCCTCCATCGTCCTGCTGTTGCTCACGACTCTCGTCCCGAGAAGCAAATGAAATTCATGGGAGGAGATTTGGGGAGTAAATTGCAGAAAACCACCACTTTGAAGGCAAGCTTTGCAAAAACCACAACAATACATTTTTTTGCAAAAAACACCGTGTCTACCGTAATATTTTTGCAAATAACACCGATCGGTGGATTTGCCTCTGTTGAGTATGTTTATGACAGATGGGGTCCACTAATCAGGCTGATGTGGCGGATGATTCCACCCGGGCGTCATCGTTCTATCTTAGGGTGCAGAGCTCGGGGTGATGGAGGCTTGATTTGTAAATGCTCCCTGAATCCAGCTAGGGTTTCTTTCTGATGCTTTCTGAATCGGACCGGCGAGGATGGATCGGAGTATCTATATAGTCGCATCTAAAAATATAGGGTAGCAGCCGCCATTAACACCCGCTTGAGGGGCAGCACCTCCCTCCATCGTCCTGCTGTTGCTCACGACTCTCGTCCCGAGCAGCAAATCAAATTCATGGGAGGAGATTTGGGGAGTAAATTGCAGAAAACCACCACTTTGAAGGCAAGCTTTGCAAAAACCACAACAATACATTTTTTTTTGCAAAAAACACCGTGTCTACCGTAATCTTTTTGCAAATAACACCGATCGGCGGATTTGCCTCTGTTGAGTATGTTTATGACAGATGGGGCCCACTAATCAGGCTGATGTGGCGGATGATTCCACCCGGGCGTCATCGTTCTATCTTAGGGTGCAGAGCTCGGGGTGATGGAGGCTTGATTTGTAAGTGCT
>NW_021201828.1:0-1605 GCF_002162155.2 Triticum dicoccoides
TTCAACGGGCAAGTCAGTCAAAGTCCATACTTCGTTCTCATACATGGATCCTATCTCGGATTTCATGGCTTCTAGCCATTTGTCGGAATCTGGTCCCGCCATCGCTTCTTCATAGTTCGAAGGTTCACCGTTGTCCAACAACATGATTTCCAAGACAGGGTTGCCGTACCACTCTGGTGCGGAACGTGTCCTTGTGGACCTTCGAATTTCAGTAGGAGCTTGATCAGAAGTATCTTGATCATTATCATTAACTTCCTCTCTAGTCGGTGCTGGCACCTCAGGAACATTTTCTTGAGTTGCGCCATTTTCCGGTTCAAGAGGCAATACTTCATCAAGCTCTACTTTCCTCCCACTTACTTCTTTCGAGAGAAACTCTTTCTCCAGAAAGGACTCATTCTTGGCAACAAAGATCTTGCCTTCGGATCTGAGGTAGAAGGTGTACCCAATAGTTTCTTTTGGGTACCCTATGAAGACGCATTTTTCCGATTTGGGTTCGAGCTTTTCAGGTTGAAGTTTCTTGACATAAGCATCGCATCCCCAAACTTTTAGAAACGATAGCTTAGGTTTCTTCCCAAACCATAATTCATACGGTGTCGTCTTAACGGATTTCGACGGAGCCCTATTTAAAGTGAATGCGGCAGTCTCTAAAGCATAGCCCCAAAAAGAAAGCGGTAAATCGGTAAGAGACATCATAGATCGCACCATATCTAACAGAGTGCGATTACGACGTTCGGACACACCATTACGCTGAGGTGTTCCAGGCGGCGTGAGTTGTGAAACTATTCCACATTTTCTTAAGTGTGCCCCAAACTCATGACTCAAGTATTCTCCTCCACGATCTGATCGCAGAAACTTGATTTTCCTGTCACGTTGATTTTCAACTTCACTCTGAAATTCCTTGAACTTTTCAAAGGTTTCAGACTTGTGTTTCATTAAGTAGATATACCCATACCTACTTAAATCATCAGTGAGGGTGAGAACATAACGATAGCCACCGCGAGCCTCAACACTCATCGGTCCGCACACATCAGTATGTATGATTTCCAATAAGTCGGTTGCTCGCTCCATTGTTCCTGAGAACGGAGTCTTGGTCATTTTACCCATAAGGCATGGTTCGCACGTGTCAAATGATTCATAATCAAGAGACTCTAAAAGTCCATCAGCATGGAGCTTCTTCATGAGTTTGACACCTATGTGACCAAGGCGGCAGTGCCACAAGTATGTGGGACTATCATTATCAACTTTACTTCTTTTGGTACTCACATTATGAACATGTGTAGCATCACGTTCGAGATTCATAAAGAATAAACCATTCACCATAGGAGCATGACCATAAAACATATCTCTCATAAAAATGGAACAACCATTATTCTCAGATTTAAAAGAGTAGCCATCTCGAATTAAACGAGATCCCGATACAATGTTCATGCTCAAAGCTGGCACTAAATAACAATTATTAAGGTTTAAAACTAATCCCGAAGGGAGATGCAGAGGTAGCGTGCCGACGGCGATCACATTGACCTTGGAACCATTCCCGACGCGCATCGTCACCTCGTCCTTTGCCAGTTTCCGCTTATTCTGCAGCCCCTGCTTTGAGTTACAAAT
>NW_021201830.1:0-1275 GCF_002162155.2 Triticum dicoccoides
CCACCAGCTACTATAAGTTTTCCATCCTCCTGCCACGATCTACCAACAATAAGTGAACATATCATGTCCCTCAAAAAAAAAAGGTGACCACATCATGTCACGTGCCTTGAGATTACTTCGGAATGGTAGGTGCAGATGTGTCATACTTGTATCTGACTCCCTGAATATATATAACATTTTTTCTCAGAAGTGTCCTATTTGTCTCCTCGGAACCATATACCAATAGCTCACAATAAAGCCATGACGGGAGCTCGCTCATGCTGCCCCAACAAACCATTGTAGACTTACAGTTATAGTTCCATGCCTAGAGGAAAATGGAAGACATGGATCACACATTTGTCGCGTGTCAGCCGTCACATACCAACACTCCTGCAGTGTCTTATGTACCGGCTGGTGAGTGGGTCAGCGACATAGTTTGATTTAAAAAATAATAATACACCTTATAGTTTGGAGCGCACGCATGCAGTAATTAGCAACTGCTAAGTTGCAGTTAGGATTTATCTGATACCTTGACAACTGCATGTTGCAGTTTAATCTATCTGAAAGAACGTAATTGCTCTTGGTATGAATACCCCGTATCACTGAGAGTCGCTGAGAGTTGATTCGACTTGGTTACCACTACAGTGTTGGGGTGCAGGAGCAGAAACGGATTCACCTAGTTCAGTTTGGCATGCCTGAAGAAATCAGCCATGAACTCGCTCGCCGTAGCACACCCAACTCAAGAACTAACCAGCCTTATCTAGGTCAACAAATCAGCAAATTTAAACAGAATATTTCTTTGCAGTTTAGGGGAACTCACATGATTGGCAGATATAAAGAAACTATTGTCAAAGAGACGTTCTGATGCGTGCATACATACTGTAGGGTTTTGAATCATTGGTCGACAATGTTAACTAATCCAGTTCATTTGGGGTTTGCTTAATTCGAGATCGATGTATAGTCATGGAAGAAACGTAGGTGTTTAATCAGTGTGCCGTATATTATACAAGTATTCGACACCAGCAGCTACCATAAGTTTTCCATCCTTGTGCCAGGATCTACCAACAATAAGTGACCATATCATGTCCCTCAAAAAAACAAAAAATGACCACCTCATGTCACATGCCCTAAGATTACCTCCAAATGGTAGGTGCATATGTGTCACACTTGTATCTGGCTCGCTCAATATATATAACATTTTTTCCTCAGAAGTGTCCTATTTGTTTCGTCGGAACCATACATCTAGCTCACAATAAAGCCATCAGGCAATTCTATGCGTAGAGGAAAATGCAAGAC
>NW_021201831.1:0-1413 GCF_002162155.2 Triticum dicoccoides
TTCGGGTAAAATATATTTGTTTGGTCATTGTTCTTTCTGCTATAGATATCTTTTTGAAAATGTACTATTTTTCGTGTGACGCAGAAACACACATTTTCTGCCAGGGTTCGAATTAACTCTAGCAATGCTGACTTAAGTATTGAAGTTCACCCGACTTCATCTTGCTAGTGGCAGGTATCATAAACCAAACAATTCCTGAGAAGCCTAGCTTTGATTAGAAGAGGTAACATCAATAGCATGGGGACAAAAGAGTTGTCGATCAAGCTCATGATCGACACCAATGCACAGAAGGTAAGCTTTGTTGAGGCCAGCGGCGAAGTTGTGGAGTTCCTCGCTGCCCTCTTGTCCCTGCCGCTAGGCACCGCCATCAATCTACTGACCAAGGAGAACATGATCGGTAGCATCAGCAACGTCCTCGGCAGTGTAGAGAAGCTGGACGCCAACTACAAGAGCAAGCAGACGCGCCTCAGCCCGTCCGTCGGCACCACCACGCTCAACCACCTACAGCAGCTGCCCCCTATAGCGCAACAGCCATGGCCACATCAGTACCCAAGGCCACGTACACGGTTGGGGACGACCTCTCGGTGACTCCAGCATCTTTTTTCACGACCATCTTGCTATTGGGCCTCCCGTGGTTGGCGCAGTGTGGCGTCAAGGACCTCGACACACTGCAGGAGAAGACCGTGAAGGTCGGCCAGAAAAAGGTAGGTGGTGTTGGAATGTAGGCGCTGGGGATACTCTCTGACCGTCCTCACGGATGTTTTTCTGCCGAAGAAGAATTCTCGTTGAAAGAGACAAGCCACGGGGAAACTCGTCCAGATATGATTGCTATCTCGTTAATTTAGAATTTCAAACAAGACTTTTCCCTCATATTACTCTGGCTTGGTGTACTAGGTAATGGAATTTAGCCGTGATAGATTACATCTTTTCTCCCGCGGCTGCGGTGTAGTGTTGCTTTTGGTGTCTCTCGGTTGACTCATTGCATACGAATATCTTTCTTTTGTTGAGTCATTTTTTTTAATTTTCTTGAAAGCAAAGCAAAAGCTTTTATAACTTAACCGTGCCGGGGCAGATCACCCTCAGCACAAGCTGCAACATGGGCAACTACATCTGACTCCCAGTCTCCCACTCCATATACAAACGACCCAGACTAGTTAGTTCATGTGCTATAGACTTTGCCCTACGACAAGAAGCAGAAATCTCATGTTTCGGTAACCACTTCTTTTAACTGGAACTTTTTGTCTTCGATGACAGCCGCGTAAGCCGAGGAGTCCACTTTAGGCTGGTCATAGTGGGGAGTAACTTATACGTGTCATGCATATGACACTAGTCTAAGTTACTATATTTATAATGCAAAGTAATATAGTACTAGTATCATAGATGACTTCATTTATTAACTTGTAGACTCATCTT
>NW_021201832.1:0-1019 GCF_002162155.2 Triticum dicoccoides
TGGGCACGAAATTTTTTCGACCAATTTTTTTTTTTCGACTGCCCGGACCCAAAAACTGGAAACGGGTCAAAAAAAACTTCCTATAATGGCACCTGTCTCAAAACACTCAGAAACACCTAAAAATAGGATAGCCAGAATTTTTTTCGAAAAATGCGTTTTCGAATAATTTTGGGCCTAAACGGAGCGTGGCTACCCGACTCTTTTTTTTTTTCGAAACCTACTCCGGCAAGGAAACACGAATCGGAATCTAGATGGATCTCGAAAACAAACCTAATATGACAAGAACTCGGATTGGTGGTGGATATATGGTGGTAGATGGCAGCGGTGGTGGTATATGACAGCTGCGGTGGTATATGGATACGGATTCGAAGCGGTGGCGGATAAACGGTGGTGGTAGATGGCAGGGGCGATGATGATGGTGCGGCGGCGGCGTGACAACTTATGACCAGAACTCGAAACTCTAAAAGACTAGACTCTAAGACCAGCAACTAGACACGACGATGCAACCGCAAATTCAACAAAGCAAAACCCTAAAAAGATGATGCAAGGCTCAGATTGGTTCGGATATGATGAACTAACCCTAATTTTTTTGTGGCTTTTTCGTGGACTATAGGTATGAAGAACAGACTCGATCTAAACTACTAAAAAACTGTAAAATCTCACCGAGCAACCTGGAAATCTGATACCACTTGATAGAGGCGAAGGTGTCCCGTCTTTCGATGAGATGGTGGATTTCGCTTTGGTGGAAGTCGACTTTGACGATCCGACTACGAACGTGCGAGGACGTCGCGCCTTAGCAATCGCTAAACCAACTCCGAGAGGTTATTGACCACGCCGGAGCACGATCAACCTGACCACGAGGGTCTGTTTCCTGCGAGCAAACGAAGAACAAGCAAGAAACTAAGATTGCAATCTGGATATTGCGAATATAAGATGAAAGCTTTATTGATCAAGGTGGGGTTCTGTGACGCCTTTGTCTGGTCGTTGAACACAAACGAAGTACGCGAAGTTGCAGCTAT
>NW_021201833.1:0-1272 GCF_002162155.2 Triticum dicoccoides
GGCCGACAGCTCATCCTCAGGCTATTGGTTATTGATTCACCATTCTGACATTGGTCGTGCAACCCAACCCATATTTCGGGTGCACTTTTCAACCAATGTTTAATTGTGTATGTGTTCCTCAAGCATACCCCATTATATTATTTGATCTGACAGCTGTTATCTCCTTGTTCACATAATTGTGGAAATCCATTTTTGGAAATCTCGATGAATTGTCGCTGAGTTCATCAGCCACCTCCTCACCCTCTCCTTGGTCTAATGATGAGCTTTTGTTTCGAAACTCGCTTCCGTAGTAAATTTCCCGAGAATCTTGCAATGTCATCTCATCAATTTGTGTTGCACCTTTCTTCTCAGGCATCCCGAGTCTGAGTTATCCTGACACCAATCAGATCTGAATCTCGGTCAGATATGATGGTTGGAACATATTTTCAAGACTTATAACATTGGTCCTTTGATGACCTGGTAACATGATGTCATGCCTAGCACCCCCCCCCCTGGGTGGAGGACCTATTATTGTAGTATCCTTTTTAGCAAGTTTAGCCATTCTTCCCTGAGGAAATTGTAAGACTTATTCTACAAGTTATTCCTAATGGATCCTTCGTGTTTCCAAAGTCTGATTTTCACGTGTTGACCATGTCAATGCTATCTCGAAGCATGTCTATGGTACTCCGTTCTTCAACAAGAACATTTGAAGCCCAATGCTAATTGTTTCTTGCTCAACTATCCAAAAACCGTTGTATGGATAATGTCATGAAAATTTCTCTCCCCTCACCTAGAGGCTTTTCTACTTAACATCATGTCATGGTTATCATGCTCTGCTTGTCCTTGGGAAGGATATACCCCTGAAATATCTGATAATCATATTTTCCTTTCCATTACTGGGTTTACCCTTTCTAGTGATCATTATGGTCTAAGCAGTATTAATTCCCTGCTTATGTAGACCCCTCGCGTACAATTCTGTCAGAAAGACCCTGTTATTTTGGTGAGGACATTCTGGTAACCACCGATGGACGAGAACTTTGCCTATTGGTCCGCCTCGTTCAACGAGCAGGAAGATGGTTCTCTTCGTCCCTCGCCCTTGGTACCGACATTGTTGCCGACATAACTGTCAGGCTATCCTCTAACATGCTTTGCTTACATGATTGTGCAAGACGTCACTGCCTTTCCTACTTTTAACCCACATGGTGGGCCCATAACCCACAGTTCCACAGGATCGAAACCTGACTCTCCTGCACACCCCAGTTTCCAAAGTTATTCCTCCCGCGTGGACTCGTA
>NW_021201834.1:0-4572 GCF_002162155.2 Triticum dicoccoides
GGCGCACCGCCTGTCTGGTGCGCCATTAGTGTCAATCCCATCTATAGCCCTTTTTCTAGTAGTGATAGCCTTCTTCCTGATGACAACATCGAAGAGGTGGGGCTGCTTGAGTCGAGGGAGAAGAAGGGCGGGTGCGGCATTAATCTGGGGAAGATCACAGGAGCTGAAGCTGGCATGGCGCAGCTTTGGCATGAGGCGGAGCGTGGACGGGGCAGAGAGCGACATCGTCCAGCTTCAAAGCTGAGCTCCTCGAGCTGATCTAGGGCGGGGGATAAGAACCACTTGTCAAACTTGGCTTGGACCTTGCAGTTGGTACTGAACATGCGGATGACAAGGCGTCTGGCTGGCCCAGGGTGTGATGAAAGGATCTTGGAGACTATGGCCGTGCGTTTGCAATCCACGTCACAGAGGCAGTTGTCGACGGTGAGGTTGAGGGGGACGCGGCGCAGATGGGGCACCACAGCCGGGAGAGCATGGCAGTCTGCAAGGAAGATTTGGTGGGTAGGAGGCCGATGATGGCGAGCAGCATGCGGTTTTCGCTCGAGCCACCTCCGCTTGTTGGCTGCCTCACCGTCCATCTCAACCGACGGCGACGCCGATGTACACATGTACTAGTGTGTGTTGTGTGCTGGCCTGCTGGGTGTGGGCGAGTGCGTCCTTCTGTGCATGCCGCCGCACAGTGGCGAATTGTGCATGAGTGTGTCCTTCACGCAGAAGAAGTGTGTTCTCAATGCACCCTCAATTTACTAGCATGCGAGTGCTTTCAACTTTGTTTACTTCACCGCGTGTCAGATGGGCCTGTAGTTTACTTATTTTCACCCACTGCCACATGGGCCAGCACAGAAAGATAGGGAACACGAGCTGACAAGGCAATATGTAGAGCTATACGCTGATACAATGAGCGTATAATCTGTCGGTATAGAGAGTTCGAGTGGGAGGGAAGGCCCGTGAGAGATAGCAGAGAGAGAGAAAGAGCTACTCCCTCCATTCGTTAATGTAGTGCCAACATTTTTTAAAGTCAAACATTTGAAACTTTGACCAAGCTTATGGGACAGCCTGGTTTTTGCCCTCTTTTCTCTTCTGGTTTTAGTTGGGTTTTGATTTGAATTTTTGAATTTAAATCATTTCAGTTGGACTTATAACACTTGGGCATCACCTTGGCCTTCACCCAAGTGACTCACTCCTCCAAACCATCATTTCCCCTCTGTAATACCTCAAAATAATGTCATGGATATTTTTCTTTAATGAGAAATATTCATTTCCCTCTCATAAACCCTAAACAGAACCTTGTGCTCCAAAGCAACCTCTATTTTTCTTTCCCACAAAAATCTAAAAAAATTCACAAAAATCCTTTGAACGCTAGGGCACCTCCCTGAGAAAAAATATCTCACCACTTTTTGGAATATTTTTGCCACATACATTATTTT
Source organism: Triticum dicoccoides (assembly GCF_002162155.2). NCBI lineage: Eukaryota > Viridiplantae > Streptophyta > Magnoliopsida > Poales > Poaceae > Triticum > Triticum dicoccoides. The sequence goes on from NW_021201834.1 coordinate 1,428, forward strand.
CTGTTTTGGACAGAAATGGTGGTTTCTTCGGCAACTACCATTTTACTTGCTCCATTGGTGCTGCATTTTCTTGTGCATCACTACCCTCCTAACTCATTCCAACACACCAAAGCTCAGCTCCCAACTCCCAGCCATTTAACCACAGCAAGCTCTCAAAGTTACTGTCCAGTAACTTGCAGTGAAGTAAAAATCTTGTTCACTGCGTCTGAGTACAAACCAAAGTGTGGTAACATCTAAATCTTCCACGAACAACACGCCAGACATGAAGTTTAGGCTTAGGTCGGCCTGAGGTCAGAGTTCATGCGGTGACCGCGTTCGACCAAGCGTGCTGGCATGCAGACGGCACGCTCTGCGTTGCGCCCGAGCCTTTGTTGCTCATGTGATCGCTTCCCCGCCTGCTGATATGTCTCCAATGTATCTACAATTTTCGATTGTTCCATGCTATTATATTACCTATTTTGGATGTTTATGGGATTTATTCTACACTTTTATATCATTTTTGGGACTAACCTACTAACCGGAGGCCTAGCCCGAATTGCTAATTTTTTTTGCCTATTTCAGTGTTTCGAAGAAAAGGAATATCAAACGGAGTCCAAACGGGATGAAACCTTCGGGAACGATCTTTTTGGAACGAATGCCAACCTGGAGACTTGGAGTGGATGTCAAGCAACAAGCGAGGCGGCCACGAGGATGCCCGGCACCCCGTAGGGCTGGGCGCGCCCCCACCCTCGTGGGCCCCTCCATCATTCACCGATGTACTTCTTCCTCCAATATATACACCCGTACCCTGAAATCATCAGAGGCGACCATGAAAACCTAATTCCACCATCGCATTCTTCTGTATCCGCGAGATCCATCTTGGAGCCGGTGTCGGCGCTCCCCCGGAGGGGGAATCCACCACGGAGGGCCTCTACATCATTTCCAAGGCCTCTCCGATGAGTTGTGGGTAGTTTACCACAGACCTTCAGGTCCATAGTTATTAGCTAGATGGCTTCTTCTCTCTCTTTGAATCTCAATACAAAGTTCCCCTTGATCTTTTTAGAGATCTATTCGATGTAACTCTTTTTGCGGTGTGTTTGTCGATATCCGATGAATTGTGGGTAGATGATCAAGTTTATGTATTTGAAATATTTGAATCTCCTCTAAATTCTTTTATGTATGATTAAGTTATCTTTGCAAGTCTCTTCGAATTATCAATTTGGTTTGGCCTACTATATTGATCTTTCTTGCAATGGGAGAAGTGCTTAGCTTTGGGTTCAATCTTGCGGTGTCCTTTTCCAATGACAGCAGGGGCAACAAGGCACGTATTGTATTGTTTCCATCGAGGATAAAAAGATGGGGTTTATATTATATTGCATGATTTTATCCCTCTACATCATGTCCTCTTTCTTAATGCATTACTCTATTCTTCATGAACTTAATACTCTAGATGCAGGCAGGAGTTGGTCGTTGTGTGGAGTAATAGTAGTAGATGCAGAATCGTTTCGATCTACTTGTCATGGACGTGATGCCTATATACATGATCATGCCTAGATAATCTCATAACTATGCGCTTTTCTATCAATTGCTCGACAATATTTTGTTCACCCACCGTAATACTTATGCTATCTTGAGAGAGGCCACTAGTGAAGCCTATGGCTCCCGGGTCTATCTTTTATCATATAAGTTTGCCATCTACTTTTATTTGCATCTTTTACTTTCAAATCTATATCATACAAATACCAAAAATATTTACCTTATCATATTATCTCTATCAGATCTCACTTTCGCAAGTTTCTGTGAAGGGATTGAAAACCCCTTTACCGCGTTGGTTGCGAGGTTCTTGTTTGTTTGTGTAGGTGCGTGGGACTTTTGAGGAGCCTCCTACTGGATTGATACCTTGGTTCTCAAAAACTAAGGGAAATACTTATGCTACTATGTTGCATCACCCTTTCCTCTTACAGCAAAACCAACGCAAGCTCAAGACGTAGCAAGAAGGATTTCTGGCGCCGTTGCCGGGCAGGTCTTCGCTCAAGTCAATACATACCAAGTACCCATGACAAACTCATCTCCCTCGCATTATATTATTTGCCATTTGCCCCTCATTTTCATCTCCCCCACTTCATCCTTGCCGTTTTTATTTGCCCTCTCTTTACCGTTTGCCTTCCCATTGCCATAGCCGAATCAAAAAGAACTAAGGGTATCCAGGGTTTTAGTACCTTGGATAGTCCCTCTATCCTCTCTAAGCTCATAAATAATGATGCTATGGAAAGACCTACTAGTGTCACCAATGAGAGTTTGAATAATTTTGATGAAGATGACTCCAGAATTTTTCGTTATTTACTTGATGATTCTGTAAAAGATGCTTGGGATAGGTTATTAAGGATTCGGGCTAGCTATGTGCCACAATATCAAATTGAGGTTTACTTAAAAAGTTTCTATGTTGGCTTACCGGCTTCTTTCAAGCAAGTTCTAGATTCTACTTTTGAAGGAGGTTTTCTTGAAGGGGATGCTATAGATACCTATGAAAGAATGAAAACTATATTTGGGTACCCCATATATGATAAGGTTGAATCTACCACCCTCTTATGCTTTTATCAAAACAAAATTAACAAAGAGATGAAGGCTAGCTTAGATGCAAATTCACGTAAGGTGCTTAATCTTACTTCCTCCATAAATGGCAATGTGCTTTCCCAAAATAGAAGGATGAATTCCATAGAAATGAAATGCGCTCTTTTCTTTCCAAGTGCCAAAGATGGCACTACTTAGATCTATCCCCGCTTTTATGCCTAGCTTGGGGCGTTAAACAATAGCGCTTGTTGGGAGGCAACCCAATTTTATTTTTGTTTCTTGCTTTTTTCTTCTGTTTAGTAATAAATATTTCATCTAGCTTCTGTTTAGATGTTTTTTCATGTTTTAATTAGTGTTTGTGCCAAGTAAAACCTATAGGATAACCTATGGTAATAGTTAATTTGATTCTGCTGAAAAACAGAAACTTTGCGCTCATGAGAAACAATTCAATAAATCACAGAAACATGCTTTTGCATTGATTCTTTTTCCCGTAGATCTATAGACAAATTTCGTAGGACGTCCTATTTGGGTAGGATTTTTAGAGTTCTAGAAGTATTCGAAAGTAACAGATTGCAACACACTGTTCTGTTTTTGA
>NW_021201835.1:0-868 GCF_002162155.2 Triticum dicoccoides
GCGACTAAAGGGTTTTGGCGCCGCCTCCGTTCCCGCGCAGAAAGACCCTTTAGTCGCGGTTGGGGAGGAGGACCGCGACTAAAGGGTACCCTTTAGTCGCGGTCCGCCTTCCCAACCGCGACTAAAGGTCTGTGCTAGAACTGGCGCGGTGCGGTGGGATGTTTAGTCCCACCTCGCTAGCCGAGAGGCTTCGACAGTGGTTTATAAGCGCGGCTGCGCTCACCACTTCGAGCTCCTCTCAAATGCAGGCTTACGGGCCTATTCTGTCACTATGTGCCTGTGGGCCTACTCGGCCTTCTGCGGGCCTGAATCCTGGCCCTTTAATGGGTTTCTAGTCGTATTCAGGCCGTGGTGGCCCAGTAGGTGGCATATTTTCTTTTTTTCTTCCTTTTTTCCTTTTTCCTTTTTTCTTCTGTTTTTTTCTTCTATTTTTTTTATGTTTTTCTTCTGTTTGTTTTTTTCTTCTGTTTTTCCTTTTTTCTTCTGTTTTTTTCTTCTGTTTTTTTCTTCCTTTTTCCTTCTTTCTTCTTCTTCCTTTTTCCTTTTAAAATCAGAAAAATAAAACTAATTCATTTTAAAATCTTAAAAATACAATTATATATCAAAAAAATCAGAAAAATAAAACTAATTCATTTTAAAACCCCTTGAAGGTTTGACAAAAGGTTTGATACAATAAATTATTACACATCATTTCTTCCCTTGTGTCCCTGCTTGCTTACGATTGTGCCGTATCCATGGAGCATCCTCATCATTTAACTTAATGCTTGGGTCGGTGTTCACTTTGAAGGGCGGAATTTCAGCAAACATATTATAATCTTCTGACATGTCTGTCTTGTCCTCCACTCCCACGATGTTTCTTTTCCCTGAA
>NW_021201836.1:0-1275 GCF_002162155.2 Triticum dicoccoides
TGGGTGATTATAAAGGAGTACTACAGGTGTCTCCAATGGTCGATGTTGGGTTGGCGTATTTCGAGATTAGGATTTGTCACTCCGATTGTCGGAGAGGTATCTCTGGGCCCTCTCGATAATACACATCACATAAGCCTTGCAAGCATTACAACTAATATGTTAGTTGTGAGATGATGTATTACGGAACGAGTAAAGAGACTTGCCGGTAACGAGATTGAACTAGGTATTGGATACCGACGATCGAATCTCGGGCAAGTAACATACCGATGACAAAGGGAACAACGTATGTTGTTATGCGGTCTGACCGATAAAGATCTTCGTAGAATATGTAGGAGCCAATATGGGCATCCAGGTCCCGCTATTGGTTATTGACCGGAGACGTGTCTCAGTCATGTCTACATTGTTCTCGAACCCGTAGGGTCCGCACGCTTAAGGTTACGATGACAGTTATATTATGAGTTTACATGTTTTGATGAACCGAAGGAGTTCAGAGTCCCGGATGAGATCGGGGACATGACGAGGAGTCTCGAAATGGTCGAGACGTAAAGATTCATATATTGGATGATATGGTTAGGCCAAGGGGTCAAGCCCATGAGGCTTTAGATCGGTGCAAAAAGGAGTTTTGCGGAGGCCAGGGGGGCAAACGCCGGAGACCCTGGCGTCTGGCCCTGGGCCAGACGCCGAGGCCCATGGCGTCTGGGCCAGACGCCAAGGATTGTGGCGTTTGGTCCTGGAGTCCGAGTGGGACTCTTGCCTTTCGGGCAAAACCGACTTTGAGGAGGCTTTTGCTCCAAGTTTCGACCCCGGGGCTCAACATATAAATAGAGGGGCAGGGCTAGCACCAAAGACACAACAAGTTGATCCACGTGATCTATTCCTTAGCCGTGTGCGGTGCCCCCTGCCACCATATACCTCGATAATACTGTAGCGGAGTTTAGGCGAAGCCCTGCTGCTGTAGTTCATCAAGATCATCACCACGCCGTCGTGCTGACGGAACTCTTCCCCGACACTTTGCTGGATCGGAGTCCGGGGATCGTCATCGAGCTGAACGTGTGCTCGAACTCGGAGGTGCCGTAGTTTCGGTGCTTGATCGGTTGGATCGTGAAGACGTACGACTACTTCCTCTACGTCGTGTCATCGCTTCCGCAGTCGGTCTGCGTTGGGTACGTAGACAACACTCTCCCCTCGTTGCTATGCATCACATGATCTTGCGTGTGCGTAGGAAATTTTTTGAAATTACTACGAAACCCAACAGTGGTATCAGAGCCTAGGTTA
>NW_021201837.1:0-986 GCF_002162155.2 Triticum dicoccoides
GGTGGTGGAGGAGCGTGGCAATCCAGCAGGGCTTCGCCAAGCACCATGGGAGAGGAGGAGTAGGAAGAGAGGTAGGGCTGTGCCAGAACTTCGTGTATAGCTCCCATGCGCCTCCCCACTATATATAGGGGTGGAGGGGCTGGTTTCTTGCCCTCCAAGTCCATTGGGGCGTTGGCCAAGGTGGGAGGAAAGAAATCTCATTATTTCCTTCCCCACCGATTGTTATCCCCCCTTTTTAGGGATCTTGATCTTATCCCTTCGGGATATGATCTTATTCCTTCTAAGGGGGGATCTTGGTGCGCCTTGACCAGGGGTGTGGGGCCTTGCCCCCACTACCCACGTCCATGTGGGTCCCCCCATGCAGGTGGGCCCCACTCCGGAACCTTCTAGAACCTTCCCGGTACAATACCGAAAAATCCCGAACATTTTCCGATGGCCAAAATAGGACTTCCCATATATAAATCTTTACCTCTGGACCATTCCGGAACTCCTCGTGACGTCCGGGACCTCATCCGGGACTCCGAACAACATTCAATAACCACATACAAACTTCCTTTATAACCCTAGCGTCATCGAACCTTAAGTGTGTAGACCCTACGGGTTCGGGAGACATGTAGACATGACCGAGACGTTCTCCGGTCAATAACCAACAGCGGGATATGGATACCCATGATGGCTCCCACATGTTCCACGATGATCTCATCGGATGAACCACGATGTCAAGGACTTAATCAATCCCGTATTCAATTCCCTTTGTCTATCGGTATGTTACTTGCCCGAGATTCGATCGTCGGTATCCAATACCTTGTTCAATCTCGTTACCGGCAAGTCACTTTACTCGTTCCGTAACACATCATCCCGTGATCAACTCCTTGGTCACATTGCGCATATGATGATGTCCTACCGAGTGGGCCCAGAGATACCTCTCCGTTTACACGGAGTGACAAATCCCAGTCTCGATCCGCATAAAACAATAGATACTTTCG
>NW_021201838.1:0-1255 GCF_002162155.2 Triticum dicoccoides
ATTGACCAACCCTGGGGTGCGTTTGCGTGTCGATCATCAACACTCGCAGTTTTGGCCGATTCTGTCCCGTTTCGTGACTATTACCCAGTTTTGGGGCCCCGGAGTGATTTCCACAACTGACGAACCGCAGGGTGCGTTTACGTGTCAGTTATCAACACTCACAATTTTGGCCAATTCTGGTTCATTTCGTGCACTATTACTCACCGTTTTCGGGTGCTAGAGCGATTTCCATGATTGACGATCCCTGGGGTGCATTTATGTGTCGGTCATCAACACTCGCAGTTTTGGCTGACTCTGCCCCGTTTCATGGATTATTACTCATTGTTTTGGGGTCCCAGAGCGATTTCCATAATTGACGCACCCCGGGGTGCGTTTACATGTCGCTCACCAGCAATCCTAATTTTGTTCGATTCTGGGCTCTTCCGTGGACTATTACTCACCATTATGGGGTCCCAGAGCTATTTCCACATTCACAATCCCCGGGGTGCGTTTACGTGTACGTCGTCAGCAGTCGCAATTTTGGTTGATTCTGGCCCGTTTCATGGACTATTACTCACCGTTTTGGTGTCCCAAAGCGATTTCGATGGTTGTTGAACCCTAAGGTGCGCTTACGTGTCGGTCATCAACAAACGCAGTTTGGGCTGATTCTCGTCCGATTCTTGGACTATTACTCACCGTTTTGGGGTCCCAAAGCGATTTCCATAGTTGTTGAACCCAAAGGTGCGCTTACGTGTCGGTCATCAACACTCGCAGTTTTGGCCGATTTTGGCCCGTCTCTTGGACAATTACTCACTGCTTTGGGGTCCTGGAGTGATTTCCACGATTGACCAACCCTGGGGTGCGTTTGCGTGTCGATCATCAACACTCGCAGTTTTGGCCGATTCTGTCCCGTTTCGTGACTATTACCCAGTTTTGGGGCCCCGGAGTGATTTCCACAACTGACGAACCGCAGGGTGCGTTTACGTGTCAGTTATCAACACTCACAATTTTGGCCAATTCTGGTTCATTTCGTGCACTATTACTCACCGTTTTCGGGTGCTAGAGCGATTTCCATGATTGACGATCCCTGGGGTGCATTTATGTGTCGGTCATCAACACTCGCAGTTTTGGCTGACTCTGCCCCGTTTCATGGATTATTACTCATTGTTTTGGGGTCCCGGAGCGATTTCCATAATTGACGCACCCCGGGGTGCGTTTACGTGTCGCTCACCAGCAATCCTAATTTTGTTCGATTCTGGGCTCTTCCGTGGACTAT
>NW_021201839.1:0-1067 GCF_002162155.2 Triticum dicoccoides
TTTACGCCACTGCCGGCCCCGCCCCGTCGCCCCGAATCGCCTCGCCGGCGCCGCTGGCCGCCCGGCCGGTCGCGCCGTGGCTGCGGCCTCCGGCCGCCGTCTTGGGCCTCGGCCGCCCCGGCCCCCGTTGGCCTCGGGCGCGGGCGCGGGCGCCGTGTCCTCCTGGGGTGCGCCCGAACGGGCATCGCCCCGCGCGCCCGCTTGCCCGTTTGCCCCTCGGGGCCAATGACATGGGGGCCCCACGCCCAGAACGCTTGGAAAAAATAATAATAAAAAAAATAAAATAAAATAAAATAAAATAAAAATAATAAAATAAATAAATAAATAAATAAAAAAATAAAACAATAGATATAAATAATTAAATTAAAATGATTTAATAAAATTATTAATTAATTAATTAATTAATTAAGTTAATTAATCTGGTTTAATTAAATTAATTAACTAGTTAAGTTTAATTAAACTGTAATTAGATTAACATAAACCCTAATTAATTTAATTAAAGAATGACAGGTGGGTCCCACTGGACCCACATGTCAGGGTTGACTCAGTCAACCCCTGCTGACTGCTGACGTCAGCATGACATCATGCTGACGTCATAAATACTTTTTTTCGAATTAATTAAATAAATAATTAAATTCCAAAATTATTAAAATCTTTTAAAAATCATATCTTTTAATCCGTAACTCGGATTAAAATATTTTCAACATGAAAGTTGCTCAGAACGACGTGACGATTCCGGATACGCAGTCCGTTCGTCCACCACACCCCCCTAACCTATCGAACCCGCAACTTTCCCCCTCCGGCTCCTCTGCCCGAAAACACGAAACACCGGGAATACTTTCCCGGATGATTCCCCCTTGACCAGTACCACCTTATACCACGTTAGGGCACGCCTAGCTTCGCTTCTTGACATGTCATGCACCGATATGCATCTGTTTACTTGGTATTCATTGTTTCTTCCCCCTCTTCTCTCCGGTAGACTACGAGACCGACGCTGCTGCTGCCCAGTTCGACTACGGAGTTGACGACCCCTCTCTCTTGCCAGAGCAACCAGGCAAGCCCCCCCC
>NW_021201840.1:0-1249 GCF_002162155.2 Triticum dicoccoides
AGAGCCCGGGCTGACATGGCTAGTCGTAAACCCAAAGTGGCACAGACTTACAGGGACAGGCATCCATGACCCAGCATCGAACGTGTCGGTCATCAGCAAGTGGGTCCGGGCTGTAGCACTGGGCTAGCAGGACTCCGGTAAACCGGGCTGTAGCGGGCTAACAGGACTCCGGTACTCAATGCGTGACATTTCCCCGAAGGGACAGACACAGGAACGAAGAAGGACACATGCCGGCCAGCCTAAGTGTTCCAGAGCAGTAGCAAGCTACCGTGGCTCAGCGGTAACACTAGGAGACATTTCCCGGTAAGAGAGGCTACTAAAGACAAACAACTAGGTAGTCAGATCCCACACATACCAAGCATTTCAATAACATACACACAATATGCTCGATATGTGCAATACAACATGGCATCACAAAATGACTCTACGACTCAAGTAGTCTATTCAATAGGCTCCGAGGAGCGAGATATTACAACAGGGGTCTCATGACCCAACACTCAGAGCATACAAGTCAAAGCACAAGCGGAAGCTATCATGTCTGGGTACAGACATCTATAAATGAAAAAGGCTGAGAAGCCTGACTATCTATCAGATCCTGCCGAGGCACAAGATCGTAGCTGAGGTAACAAGCTAAACGTCGAAGACCACGTGGAAATACTAGTGAGACTGAAGTCTCTCTGCAAAACATAAAATAGGCAAACGTGAGTACAAATGTACCCAGCAAGACTTACATCAGAACTATCTACATATGCATCATTATCAACAAAGGGATAGTGGGGTTTAACTGCAGCAAGCCAGCTTTGACTCGATGGCTATCCTAAACTACGACTGCAAGCGACTCTTTTGAGGTGGCGCACACGAGTCCACATATTCACCATATCAATACACCACTATGGATCCGCTCCCGTCTCCCTACGAGAACGCCATCCATAGCACTCACGCTTATCTTGCGCATTTTAAAGTATCCACTTTCACTTGTCTATGAACTGATATAAGCAACCCAGAAGTCCTTTACCGCGGACACGGCTATTCGAATAGATGATGTTAACCCTGCAGGGGTGTACTTCTTCATACATGTTTCCACCACTTAGCGTCTGCACACGACATGTGCTCGGCAGACTTCAAGCGAAAGCCGACGTGGGTGTAGACCACGACCTACCTAAACACTCAAGTCTCTAGTCCAGGTTTATCGCCTATTCGGGTTCCATCCATGAGGAGATCCGACCGGAGTTTCGCTCACAGCCCCAAA
>NW_021201841.1:0-890 GCF_002162155.2 Triticum dicoccoides
ACGTATGTCGTGTACAAGGGTAAGGTTCCCGGAGTCTACGATGACTGGGAGGAGTGTCGGAGACAGGTTCACCGATTCAGCGGTAACAGTTACAAAGGGTACACCACTAGGGCCGAGGCCGAATCTAGATACGCCCGCTATCTAGCGGGAGAGGGGAGGGAGCGTTGGAGGAACCGGATGAAGACGAGTTTCATCGTGATGATGCTCATCGTGATGACCGCAGCTCTCTTCTATGTGATGGTAGTTTAGATGATCGATATCGACTTGTAATGCGAAGACAAACTCGCTACTCGCGGTCTCGAGACTTGTAATATAATGTTCTATCTTTGTTCAGTCTTTTTAATTCGGAGACTAATATGATGAATTGTATTCGGAGACTAATATGATGAATTGTATTCAAAGACTAATCTTCTATTGTATTTGATGAATCTATTGTTGATGTGTGCTGTCTATATTTTGTCAAATTATATATTTTGTAACCTGTGCAAAAAACAGAAAATAAAAAAATAAAAAAAAACCTAATATTCATACTAATGGCGCATCACACGACAGTGCGCCATTAGTATGACAGTGCATACTAATAGCGCATCACCGGGTAGTGCGCCATTAGTATGCTGCGGTTACTAATGGCGCATCCAGAGGTGGTGCGCCATTAGTATGCCAAAGCACCTGGGTATACATGCCAACTGGGAGGCATACTAATGGCGCACCCTCGCATATACTAATGGCGCACCAGGTGGTGCGCCATTAGTATACCAGATACTAATGGCGCACCAGCTGGTGCGCCATTAGTAAAAATTACTAATGGCGTGCTATCAGTGGCGCACCAGTGATGCGCCATTAATGGCCATATTAGGTGCGCCATTAGTAGTGGTATTTCTAGTAGTGTA
>NW_021201842.1:0-1450 GCF_002162155.2 Triticum dicoccoides
AACACCACCGTCGCCGCCGTTCGCCATAGCAGCCATCTCCGGCCACCCCTCGCTCCCCCGACTAGCTCAGGAGCTCCGCCACAACCTCCTCTTCCTCCCCACCGCTCCACGGGCCTCCGGAAGCCCTGCATCGCCGCCACGTCGCCGTTCCCCTCTTCGGGCTCCGATCATCGTCGCCATCGAATTCGTCGTCTCCAGCGCGTCCCCGAGCCCGCTAACCACCTCTGCAGCTCCGCGGTGAGCCCCCGGATCGTTTCCCCCTTCTCCCCTGGTCTCTCCCGACCTCTAGGCCCTAGCCCCACTTTGGCCGAGAGCTCCACGCCGCCGGCGATGTCGCCGTCGTGGCCACGGTCACCGTAGCACCCAACCGAGCACACTATCGTGCTCCACACCTCACTAGGATCACGCAGCACACACTAACGCCTCCCCAAACCCCCTGCAACATCGATCCCGACCGCACCCGAACTCCGGCGGCCGCAGCCGAGCTCGCCGTCGTCGACTCCGGCCACCCCAGGCCCAGCCACGGCCACCGTTCGACGCGCGGGAGCAAGAGCTTTCCAACGAGCCCAAGCACGGCCTCGCCCGTGCCTTGTAGCGCGATCCCGCGACGCGCCGCCGTCTCGGACCTCGCCGGCGTCACGTCGCCGGTAGGTTTGACCCACCTTGACCACGGCAGGACCCCCCTGAGTCCCTGACAGGTGGGCCCAGCCCTGTAGCTAATTAGGATTAGCGCTAACCACTGTTAGTTAACCCCTGACACTGACCAGTGGGCCCCAGCGCCACTAATTAGTAATTAGAATTAATTTAACCCTGTTTAACCCCCTGTCACTGACGTGTGGGCCCCACACGTCAGGTTTGACCTCAGCCAGCCGCAGTTGACCACTGACGTCATGATGACGTCATGCTGGCGCAATAACTATAATTTCTGGATTTAATTTAAATCAGGAAATTCCAGAATATTATTTAAACTTCAAAAATTCATAACTTTTATTCCATAACTCCAAATTGGACAAATTATATATGAAAAATGATCAGAAAAATCCAATCTATCCATCTGTACTATTTTCATGCATGATCAAACAAGTTAAATTGATGTTTTAAGCAGAACAAGGAAAAGCACTTTAAAAGGCCATATTTGAATTTGAAATTTGAATCCTTGATTCAAATTTGTTCAAACCCTTCTGGTTTTAGTTGCATTAGCCCAATACACTCATTTTGCCATGTCTCATGCATGCATCATATTGTTGCATACTGTTTGGTAATGTTTGTGTATCGGTGCTCTCTGCGGCAGGTTCTGTCTCCGAGGAATACCGTGATTGCCCTAACGAAGAACCGTATCAGTGCATCGAACCATCAGGCAAGCAACCAACCATTTTATCATATCGATACAATCCCATGTTCTCGCTCCTGCTCTCTTTTACTGCATTAAGACAACGCGTTTCAAACTGCT
>NW_021201843.1:0-837 GCF_002162155.2 Triticum dicoccoides
GATGGCGTCGGTGGCGGCGGCGACGGCAAGGTGGAGCAGGGGCGTCGGGCGGCGACGGCGACGAGGAGGAGCAGGGGGCGTCGGGGGAGAAGTGGGCGATTTGGTCGGAAACTGCTAAGTGCTGCTTATATAGCACAACCTTTAGTCCCGGTTGGTGGCACCAACCGGGACTAATGCACCCTTTAGTCCCGATTGGTGCCACCAACCGGGACCAAAGGCCTCTTTTTCGGCAGCCCAAAGGGCGGGAAGCTGTGGCCTTTGGTCCCGGTTGGTGGCACCAACCGGGACCAATGCCCCCCCTTTCGTCCCGGCTGGAGCCACCAACCGGGACCAAAGGCCCCTGTGCTGCCCGCATCGGGGCCAAAGTTTAGTCCCACCTCGCTAGTTGAGAGGGGCACGCAGTGGTTTATAAGCCCCACTGCCGCACCCCTCTCGAACTCCTCTCTACTGCAGGCTTATGGGCCTACTTGCTACTGCTTTGCCTGATGGGCCTTCTGGGCCTACTGCGGGCCTGAATCCTGGCCCAAAGTAGGGATTCAAGTCGTATTCAGGCCGTGGGGGCCCAGTAGGGGGCATTTTTTTGTTTTTTTGTTTTCTTTACTTATTGTTGCTATTTTTATTTTTTTCCCAGTTTTTTTTGTTTTGTTTTCTGCATTATTTATTTTCTTTTGTTTTTTGCTTTATTTTTTAATTCTTTTTGCTTTTAGTTTTAGGAAAATTATAAACTTTCCACTTTTTTGTTTTTTTGTTTTCTTTCTTGCTTTATTTATTTTATTTTGTTTCTACTTACAACAAAATACTTATTGTTGTTTTTTTGTTTTGTTTTCTGCATTATTT
>NW_021201844.1:0-1027 GCF_002162155.2 Triticum dicoccoides
GTATGTGTGGGGAAACAAGAGATAGGGTTGATTTCGGACCCCTCCACCAAGGGCCACGAAATTCCCCCCCTCTTCCTCCATATATACAGCCCTTAGGGCATCGTTTAGACTTTGGGTTTTGTTTAGATTAAAAGTTCGCCATAGCTGCAACTTCGCGTACTTCGTTTGTGTTCAACGACCAGACAAAGGCGTCACAGAACCCCACCTTGATCAATAAAGCTTTCATCTTATATTCGCAATATCCAGATTGCAATCTTAGTTTCTTGCTTGTTCTTCGTTTGCTCGCAGGAAACAGACCCTCGTGGTCAGGTTGATCGTGCTCCGACGTGGTCAATAACCTCTCGGAGTTGGTTTAGCGATTGCTAAGGCGCGACGTCCTCGCACGTTCGTAGTCGGATCGTCAAAGTCGACTTCCACCAAAGCGATATCCATCATCTCATCGAAAGATCGGGACCCTCGCCTCTATCAGGAGGGGTCCGAAATCAACCCTATCTCTTGTTTCCCCACACATACGGACTCTAAAAATAGCCTATACTTATGTATTTCGAAATTACATGGGCCTGGCCCAATAATAAGGTGACGCAGCACCTAGCCTCGGGACAAAATTTATGAAGTGGCATCTTGTATATTTCGTCCAAGGCTTCATGCACCCATTATGGTGGCTTCAAAGTCCTGAAATCATCACTTGTAACTCCGTTCTTGTTCCCCTTGCGCATGCCATCATCTCCATGCTTGTTCTTGCTCCAATGTTCATCCTTCTCCAAGCTAGGCCCTTCATTTGTAAGCAAAACAAATGTATCCAATTTAGGCAGCATCATATTCTCATGAACATTAGAATCATTACCAAGAAACGAAAGTACCTGGTAATTTAGTTGGCGTGCACGAGCTCTAGTAATTGGTCCAGTATGTATAGCAGCAGGGGCTGTGGGTGTAACAATTGTATTGATGTCCTCATCATCCTCCCCTTCTTGAAATGAAGTCGTCCTCGACGGAAGTTCATCTTCCTCACCCAAATAAGGCTTCAAAT
>NW_021201845.1:0-713 GCF_002162155.2 Triticum dicoccoides
AGGTACTTCTATGTTGATGGGCCTTTTATGGGCTTTCATAGAGACCGCGAAAAATAATTGGGTCAAAATAAATCAACATTGTGGGAATTGAACACAGGACCTCCTGTCTAGATCTTCGATGTAACTAATTAAGCGAATGAGCAAACTAAAGGAAGGATTGCGTCCTTTTCTTGGTTTGGTTTAGTCCTTTTCGTTTGGTCAATCTGGGCCAGGTACTTCTATGTTGATTTCTATATTGAAAGGAAGGATCCATAGGCTTCAATGTGTTGGGGCTACTAAATTAAAAAATGAATTATCCTCCTATTAAAGGGAATAGGTATTCTTGTTTTGGTTTAGTCCTTTTCGTTTGGTCAATCTGGGCCAGGCACTTCTATGTTGATGGGCCTTTATGGGCTTTCATAGAGACCGGTAAAAAATAATTGGGTCAAAATAAATCAACATTGTGGGAATTGAACACAGGACCTCCTGTCTAGATCTTCGATGTAACTAATTAAGCGAATGAGCAAACTAAAGGAAGGATTGCGTCCTTTTCTTGGTTTGATTTAGTCCTTTTCATTTGGTCAATCTTTGTCAGGTACTTCTATGTTGATTTCTATATTGAAAGGAAGGATCCATAGGCTTCAATGTGTTGGGGCTACTAAATTAAAAAAGGAATTATCCTACTATAAAAGGGAATATGTATTCTTGGTTTGGTTTAGTCCTTTTCGTTTGGT
>NW_021201846.1:0-1222 GCF_002162155.2 Triticum dicoccoides
ATCTAGCCGGTAACACCTCATATCACTTTGCGGCCTCACGCACGGTATCCCCACGGGTGTCGCCTTACCTTTGCCCGGGACCGTTTGCGCCTTTTGGCTCACGTATATGATAGTGTCGCTAGCATCCATATGATAAAGAGCCCGGGCTGACATGACTAGTCGTAAACCCAAAGTGGCACAGACTTACAGGGACAGGCATCCATGACCCAGCTTTGAACGTGTCGGTCATCAGCAAGTGGGTCCGGGCTGTAGCACTGGGCTAGCAGGACTCCGGTAAACCGGGCTGTAGCGGGCTAACAGGACTCCGGTACTCAAAGCGTGACATTTCCCCGAAGGGACAGACACAGGAACGAAGAAGGACACATGCCGGCCAGCCTAAGTGTTCCAGAGCAGTAGCAAGCTACCATGGCTCAGCGGTAACACTAGGAGACATTTCCCGGTAAGAGAGGCTACTAAAGATAAACAACTAGATAGTCAGATCCCATACATACCAAGCATTTCAATCATACACACAATATGCTCGATATGTGCAAATACAACGAAGCATCACAACATGACTCTACGACACAAGTACTTTATTTAAGGCTCAGGGAGCCATACATAGCATACACAAAGATACGGGTCACACGACCCAGCATTCAAGTCATACAGTCATACAAACCAGCAGCGGAAGTACATTGTCTGAGTACAGACAACTAGTAAAATAAAAGAGGCTTGGAAGCCTAGCTATACTACGTGGTCCTTCAAGAGCTCAGGGTCACCACCTGGGTCTTTAGCCTACTCGTTGATGTCAACGTCTACATAGAACCCATCAGAAGGGGTTGCAGCGTCTTCTGTAAAAATGTAGATTATAGCAACATGAGTACAAAGGTACTCAGCAAGACTTACATCAGATCCTACATACATGCTTAGTATCAAGAAGGGTTGGTGGAGTTATTGCAGCAAGCCAGCTTTGACTCTTGGCTAGACTATCCTACGATACTCCAACTTGAAAAGGTTTTGCGCACACGAGTCCACTACTCACCACTTCAATACACCACCGAGGATCCACCTCCGTCTTCCTACGGAAGAGCCATCCTCGGCACTCACTCTTATCTTGAGGCTTTTAGTAGTTTCCATTTACTTGTCTATGAACTGTATAGGCAACCAAGTAGTCCTTTACCGCGGACGCGGCTATTCGAATAGATCATGTTAACCCTGTAGGGGTGTACTTCTTCATACA
>NW_021201847.1:0-1249 GCF_002162155.2 Triticum dicoccoides
TAGGGGTCCAAGCGCATCTAGAAGTCACAGATCGAAGGTCACACAAGGGTTTTACCCAAGTTCGGGCCTCTGAAGAGTAATAGCCTACATCATGTTTGCTTTGTTTATTCATGGTGGAGGGATACCTCGTGCCAGGGGTTACAATAGTGCATGAGATTTCTGCTGAGAGTTTCTATATGAGAGCAGATGGGAATGAGATCCTCCTATCCCCTTATATACACGGTGGAGACAAGGACTTTATAGGTGGACAGAAGAGATCTAGGGCACCGCCGCCTCTTGGCTTGAAAAGTAAGGTGGTCTGCGGCGCACATCCTCTTCTTTAGAGCTTCCTTCTGTCGCCTGGGTAGGCCTTCTGTCAGGATCCCATCGGTGAGCCACCCCCGGTGCATGACACCGTCAATTGGACAGGCAGATGTGTAGGAAGTCCTCATGATCGGTGGTATCTATAGCCATGTTCACAATTAACATATACAGAGCAAGGAGGGAAGGAAAATAATTGTGAAAGTTGATACAGTGAAACTTGTAAGATATTGAGCTTAGTGATGAAATTTAGACTTGGCAAATAATTGCATTATTATTAAATATTTTAGTATTACTTGCTCGAAAACAAAGATAAACTCATCGACATCCATTCCCGGATAAAAAAAAGGAATGCTCCATCCACCTCACTTCTTCAAACAATGTTTCACAATTTATATATACAAGTACTCTATGTATGCTTAAATAGACAGCAAGCTCTATTTTCCCATTACACTTTTGCATGCATGTTGGCAACACTCATTTAGCATATGAAATAGGTAAAAATTTACTTGAGCCCCATCCATTTCCTCATCTCCCAGTGTGAGCACGTGTCCTTGTGCGATTGTGGTCATGACTGTGGGTATCAAGGGGCACGGCGAGGATAGGGAAACCAGCAAGGAGATGGGAAAGGGGGCTAATGGGGGTCCTTGCGGTCTATGTGACGATGAGCACATCTTACACATCCTTTACCTGCGCTAGTAGTTCCGCGACAGTGATCCCTTGTACAATGCAAGGTGTTTAGGGGATGTGGTTAGAGAAACAAAACAGTTTTTCTTAAGCCTCGGTGCTTATTTGTAGAGGGTCGACATTTAATTAGACATCCCTGATATAGAGATAAACACTAGTGCTCATCTTGCATTGTACAAGGCCTAAGAAGTCTGACCTCATCTACGACATAAGGGACTAGCTTGTAAGCAATTTAATTAGCAATACTTTTGTAATTAGTTTC
>NW_021201848.1:0-981 GCF_002162155.2 Triticum dicoccoides
CCTGCATTTGTAGCATTGTGTCGATGTCACTGTTGGACGGTTGATTTCTGAGGTAGAACTGCCCCGAGGTACGAAGGACATCTTGATGGATGATTTCCGCAAACTCCGACTGGATGCGAAAGAATTCTTGTCGGAGGTCCGCGTCCTGGATTGCCGACACGCTCGCGGCCCAATCTTTGAGTTTACTCGGTAGCAGAAGTTGATGATGGTCCCGTACGATCGCCCACATGTGATGGATGGCGTAGTA
Organism: Triticum dicoccoides; assembly: GCF_002162155.2. Lineage (NCBI taxonomy): Eukaryota > Viridiplantae > Streptophyta > Magnoliopsida > Poales > Poaceae > Triticum > Triticum dicoccoides. The sequence continues at coordinate 248 of NW_021201848.1, forward strand.
GGCACCCTTCTGACCGCCAGGCGGCTGCTTGACGCAGCAGAACGTCGTATTGTGGGAGAACACGTGCTTGCCGTACTTACGAATAGGCCTGGTGAAGGTGCCTCCAGATTGGGCGTAGCCGGGGAGAACATCATCAAGAACCTTCTTGACATTTGTGTAGTCTACGTTCGACTGACTGTCCGGGTCGAAATACGTGGCCATGGAATATTTGGGGCTTAGGAGGATGAGCGTGCAACGTGTGTCACTGCAGAAAACACGGAATGTTAAAAGAAAAACGATCGAAAAGTAAGAATTCATATGTTACGGGCTGGTTGAGGGGAGGACTTACTCGGGAAAGTAAGGCACGAGGAAGTTATCCTTATCTTGGTTTGCCAGAATGACGCCTTCGAGGTAAGAACTCGCGACTTGCCGGTCCCCAGCGCTGCCCAAGATCTTGGCACGCATGTAGAAGGGGTCGACTATCACGATGTCCGGGGTCTTGTCGCGAATGATCCGCATCTCCATACTCAGCGAAAATAGCCGAACGAAGGTGTAGTGCAGCGGATGAAGGTTCAACATAGCGTGGATGTCATCAAAACGCAGGACGATCGTACGCCCGATGGAGTTATCCACAAAGCCCTTGCCCTCTGGCACCTTGGCCGCGAAAACCGGGTATGCCACATCCTTCTCCCTGAGACGCCGCTTCTCCAAAGCAAGAACACTGTCATGCAGACTCCGCATAGCACCGGTTGCAG
>NW_021201849.1:0-1064 GCF_002162155.2 Triticum dicoccoides
TCATAATAATAGTTGAGATCGTTCACATCTTCACTTGATCCAATCTGCATCTTATCTAGTTTGTTTTGGAAAGAGGGAGAAAAAAAGAGAGAAAAAAAACAAGAGAAAAAAAGGAGAAAAAAAAGTCAGAGAAAAAAAAAGGAGAGAAAGAAAAAAAAGTGTGAGGAAAAAAAGAGAGAAGAAAAAAAAACAAAAAAATCGGCACAAACTTTTTCAGAGGAAAGTTGGAGACAAAGTTGTTGATATATCCTGCTTGGCTGTTGTTTCACCTCATTATCTTTACTGCCGTTGTGATCTTCATTTATATCTTGCTGTCCAGAGCTACTTAGTGTCCTTCATTGATGCTAGTTGTGCTACGACGTGACCTCATTAGTGTTCTAGGCTCGCGTCTCTAGTTCGGTCTAGCCTAGGACCAACACAGTACCGTCGTTGAGCGTTTATTCAACATTGCATCTTTGAATTGATTATTGCTAATCTTTTGCTACCATATATAGCCAACCCAGCTCCACATATTTCTACACCGTGTATACATACGCTCCCCTGGCAATCGCTTTACTCAATATTCGGAGTTACTTGACACCGCTGGTTGCCGATCACTGCCTGCTGCATGGTAAGAACTTGTAAGACATTGATATTTGCTTTACTGTGAGCGTTTTACCACCACATCCTAGTAGTTATAGGAACATTATTTTTGGGTTTTGTTTCTTGTTCTACTAATCATGACAGGATCCAGAGTCAATTCATGGGCTTTGTCGATCGCGGGGGACGTGCCACCACCTTTGCAAATACCACAACCGTCACGAGAGGTGCACAAACATCCAAGTGCACATGATCAGGTTAATGTATCTATACCACCATTTAATGGCCGTTTTAAACCTGCTTTATATATTGAATGGGAGTTCGACATAAAAAATATATTTGCTTCCCATAATTTCGATGAACATAAAAAGGTTAAGGTTGCGGTTGGTTCTTTCACTGGTTATGCTTTGGTTTGGTGGAGTGAATATTGTCGGTTACACCCTGATTATATACCTACTACTTGGGATGATTTGAAACTTGCCATG
>NW_021201850.1:0-1328 GCF_002162155.2 Triticum dicoccoides
CGCACACTGTGTTCGTAGTTGAATAACTTAAGTATGTACAGTTTCCTACTAATTTCCATGTATATGTATATACATATATGCATGCATGCTTGTCCAGGATATTGTGCTACCTTTGATCCCAGCAGGTACTGATGAACCGCCAAGGTTCCGTGCTCCTGTCCTCTCTTCCTTTCAGCCACAGTGATGACGCTCCGGCAAGAGGTTGAGAAGACTGCCCGACATAGTGATCCCTGGCAAATCAAACAGATAAAGTTCACCTCTTGTCCATTCATGTTCGTAACTTGTGACTTGTGTGTTAGAAAACCTCGCCACTCTTTTTGGACTTAGGTGATCCCATCCCTGACCCGAACACTGCTTCAGTCAGAATGGTCGCAGTAGCCTTTGATAGAAAGAGATTGGCAGGGGGTTGGACCCTTTGTCTGTAACCCAGCAGATGTGACTTTCCGGCAGGTAGAGGGCACACATGCAAGGTAGCTCGCTTGGCGGGGTAGCCCGTCGACCACTGATGCCAGAGCCAGGAGGACGGAGCCCCCAGCAAGGCATGTTGCCGAGGGAGGAGGCGGTGCATATGATGGTGCTTCCACTGATGGTCAGCTGGAGTCGGAGTCATCATCCTCCCACCCGCTGTCGTCGTCGTCCCTGGCGCCGTCCTCCTCGCCACTGTCACTCGAGGAGGAGCTTTCACCGTCGGTAGAACTCTCCATGCAGCGCCCTAAGCGGATTCCCAAGCTCCCGAAGACCGTGACAGAGAGCAGGACGCTCTCCATTAACTTGAACTGGAGAACGTGCCCCTCCGACAAGCTATGGGTGTTGCTACCTCTTGAGCACTGCGTTGGATTTCCCCGAAGAGGAGAGGATGATGCAGTAAAGTACCGTAAGTATTTCCCTCAGTTTTTGAGAACCAAGGTATCAATCTAGTAGAAGATCACACACAAGTCCCTCGTACCTACACAAAACGATAGCAACTCGCAACCAACGCTTAGGGGTTGTCAATCCCTTCACGGTCACTTACGAGAGTGAGATCTGATAGAGATGATAAATAATATTTTTGGTATTTTTGATATATAGATGCAAAGTAAAAAGTAAAAGGCAAAGTAAAAACAAAGCAAGTAAATAAAATGATATAGACTGATATGATGAGAATAGACCCGGGGGCCATAGGTTTCACTATTGGTTTCTCTCAAGAGCATAAGTATTCTACGGTGGGTGAACAAATTACTGTTGAGCAATTGATAGAAAAGCGAATAATTATGAGATTATCTAGGTATGATCATGTATATAGGCATCACGTCCAAGACAAGTAGACCGAAACGATTCTGCATCTACTA
>NW_021201851.1:0-1304 GCF_002162155.2 Triticum dicoccoides
CGCACACTGTGTTCGTAGTTGAATAACTTAAGTATGTACAGTTTCCTACTAATTTCCATGTATATGTATATACATATATGCATGCATGCTTGTCCAGGATATTGTGCTACCTTTGATCCCAGCAGGTACTGATGAACCGCCAAGGTTCCGTGCTCCTGTCCTCTCTTCCTTTCAGCCACAGTGATGACGCTCCGGCAAGAGGTTGAGAAGACTGCCCGACATAGTGATCCCTGGCAAATCAAACAGATAAAGTTCACCTCTTGTCCATTCATGTTCGTAACTTGTGACTTGTGTGTTAGAAAACCTCGCCACTCTTTTTGGACTTAGGTGATCCCATCCCTGACCCGAACACTGCTTCAGTCAGAATGGTCGCAGTAGCCTTTGATAGAAAGAGATTGGCAGGGGGTTGGACCCTTTGTCTGTAACCCAGCAGATGTGACTTTCCGGCAGGTAGAGGGCACACATGCAAGGTAGCTCGCTTGGCGGGGTAGCCCGTCGACCACTGATGCCAGAGCCAGGAGGACGGAGCCCCCAGCAAGGCATGTTGCCGAGGGAGGAGGCGGTGCATATGATGGTGCTTCCACTGATGGTCAGCTGGCGCCGTCGTCGTCGTCCCTGGCGCCGTCCTCCTCGCCACTGTCACTCGAGGAGGAGCTTTCACCGTCGGTAGAACTCTCCATGCAGCGCCCTAAGCGGATTCCCAAGCTCCCGAAGACCGTGACAGAGAGCAGGACGCTCTCCATTAACTTGAACTGGAGAACGTGCCCCTCCGACAAGCTATGGGTGTTGCTACCTCTTGAGCACTGCGTTGGATTTCCCCGAAGAGGAGAGGATGATGCAGTAAAGTACCGTAAGTATTTCCCTCAGTTTTTGAGAACCAAGGTATCAATCTAGTAGAAGATCACACACAAGTCCCTCGTACCTACACAAAACGATAGCAACTCGCAACCAACGCTTAGGGGTTGTCAATCCCTTCACGGTCACTTACGAGAGTGAGATCTGATAGAGATGATAAATAATATTTTTGGTATTTTTGATATATAGATGCAAAGTAAAAAGTAAAAGGCAAAGTAAAAACAAAGCAAGTAAATAAAATGATATAGACTGATATGATGAGAATAGACCCGGGGGCCATAGGTTTCACTATTGGTTTCTCTCAAGAGCATAAGTATTCTACGGTGGGTGAACAAATTACTGTTGAGCAATTGATAGAAAAGCGAATAATTATGAGATTATCTAGGTATGATCATGTATATAGGCATCACGTCCAAGACAAGTAGACCGAAACGATTCTGCATCTACTA
>NW_021201852.1:0-1334 GCF_002162155.2 Triticum dicoccoides
CCCCCCCCCCTCACGGACGCTGCCGCCGCCGGCACCTGGAGGGGGGAAACGGACGCGTCGGGTCTACACGGAGTGGATGTAGCTGTGGTTTTGGCCCGGATGTTGCTCCAAAGTGTTCCTCTGGGCCGACCTAACACAACCGGGTGGAGAGGTCCACTGGTCAAAGCCCGTCCGTGCAAAGTCAAAGGGCTAGATCCCGTGGTCAAACGCTACAGGGTTAGCCGGGACGGGGCCCCTGGGGGGGTAGCAATGCCACCGGAGCGTCGTACCGGGCCCTCATACATGCGGGGTGGTGTTGTGGCATGTCCGAAGAGGCGGCACGCGTCTCCGGGTTGTGGCCCCCCCTCACGGACGGCAATGAAACGGTAGTAGACGTTCTGCGGTAACGATGCAGCGTGAATATTATTAAATACTTGGAGCGCGATAAAATCAAGAGTTTTTTACAAAACGTGGGAACATGTGCTATAGGACTGATGGTAATTTTTCATAATTTTTTGTGATGGAGAAGTATCTGAACACTTCCCTCTACGCGAATTGCTCTTCGCACGTCTACGACTGTGGCCGGCGGCCTCCGGGGGCTAGCATACCGTCAAATCTTGCGTAGGCGGCCTCTCACAAATCTAGAAGTGTTGAGGCGGTTGCAAACGCCCAGCACGCGTCTCCGGGGTGTGCCCCCCCCCCCCTCACGGACGCCGCCGCCGCCGGCACCTGGAGGGGGGAAACGGACGCGTCGGGTCTACACGGAGTGGATGTAGCTGTGGGTTTGGCCCGGATGTTGCTCCAAAGTGTTCCTCTGGGCCGACCTAACACAACCGGGTGGAGAGGTCCACTGGTCAAAGCCCGTCCGTGCAAAGTCAAAAGGCTAGATCCCGTGGTCAAACGCTATAGGGTTAGCCGGGACGGGGGCCCTGGGGGGTAGCAATGCCACCGGAGCGTCGTACCGGGCCCTCATACATGCGGGGTGGTGTTGTGGCATGTCCGAAGAGGCGGCACGTGTCTCCGGGTTGTGGCCCCCCCTCACGGACGGCAATGAAACGGTAGTAGACGTTCTGCGGTAACGATGCAGCGTGAATATTATTAAATACTTGGAGCGCGATAAAATCATGAGTTTTTTACAAAACGTGGGAACATGTGCTATAGGACTGATGGTAATTTTTCATAATTTTTTGTGATGGAGAAGTATCTGAACACTTCCCTCTACGCGGATTGCTCTTCGCACGTCTATGACTGTGGCCGGCGGCCTCCGGGGGCTAGCATACCGTCAAATCTTGCGTAGGCGGCCTCTCACAAATCTAGAAGTGTTGAGGCGGTTGCAAACGCCCAGCACGCGTCTC
>NW_021201853.1:0-1567 GCF_002162155.2 Triticum dicoccoides
CCTCATCGTTGTGGGCCATGTTTCTCTCTAAATAGAAACAAAGTTTGGTCAAAAAGTTGGTTATTGTCAAGGAACAAGATCATGGTCTCATCATTTAGGGTTTGTCGACACCGAGGCATCCTAAAATCTAAGCTTTTATCATTGAGGGTTTTTCGACGCCAAGGCACCCTAAAAGCCTAACTTTTCATCATTTCGGTTTTTATCGACACCGAGGCACCCTAAAAGCCATGCATTAGTCACAAGTACGCCGGGGCACTTGATCCTACTTAATTAACTACTAAGATACCCCGGCCCATGCATTAGTCACAAGTACCCCATATGTCCTATTTTTAGCAAAGTCATGCTAAAATTCACGGAAAATTTCAGCATGACCTTTGCTGAAAATAGGACATATGGAGTACCCGAATTTGCCGGAACGGAAGTTAATGTCACACCCTAGCTAGTCATGCATCAGAGTGTGTGCATCATGTCTAAATTTCCATTTAATTTGAAATGGGGATTTGTGAAACCCTCAGAATCATTTTTGAAAATGATCCAAATAAAAATTTCTCCAAAAGGGTCCAAGAAAATGCTCATGTTGCTCTCTGAAAATATTGGACAGAGATAAAAATCAAACCAATATTTTTAAGAGCTCATAGGTATTTATTTTGGGCATTTGGAATTAATGCATAAATATTTGCATTGGAAATATATTAATTATATATATTAATATATGTCCAAATATTATGCCAATTAATTAGGAGCTCTGGAATTATATATCTAGCTCCTGCAAAAATTGGCATAAGGTAAATAAATGATTTAATATATTATTTAAATCAAAACAAATGTCAGAAATTAGAAAACAGAAAAATAAATAACAGGAGGAGCTTACCTGGGCTCCTCCACTGTGCGGCCCAGCCAGCAGGCGGCCCAGCCCGCCTCCCTCCTCTGTCGTCTTCGTCCTCGACAGAGGGAGGGGAGTGTGGCCGGCGCGCGCGCGCGCCACCGCGCCACGCCACCTGCTCGGCTGCCTGCCTGCCCTCCCCTCCTCGCTCGATGCCCCGGACGACGCCACGCCTCCCCCCTGCTCTCTCTCACTCTCCCTCGGCTCCTCCCTCCTCTCCCTCGCTCTCTCTCTCACACGGCCGAACACCACCCTCGCTGCCGTTCGCCATAGCAGCCGTCACCGGCCACCCCTCGCTCCCCCGACTAGCTCAGGAGCTCCGCCTCGACCCCCTCTTCCTCCCCACCGCTCCACGGGTCTCCGGAAGCCCTGCATCGCCGCCTACGTCGCCGTTCCCCTCCTCGGCCACCGGAGATCATCGCCGTCGATTCGCCGTCTCCAGCGCGTCCCCGAGCCCGCTTCGACGCCCACTGCAACCGCGGTGAGCTCCGCCACCGTTTCCCCCTCTTTTTCCCCTCGTTCCCGCGCCGTAACCTCGTTCCCACCACGGCCGAACCTCCGCCGTCGCCGAGCTCGCCGTCGACGCAGCTCCGGTGACCATTTGGTCACCCCGGCGAGTCCAACAAGTTCGTAAGGCCCCGTAGAGCATCCCTAGCGCCTCGCTTAGCTCGCCTTCGAGCTCCA
>NW_021201854.1:0-1334 GCF_002162155.2 Triticum dicoccoides
CCATGGAAGAAGAAGAACGCTGTGCAGGCCCCGCAGGTGCGCTCTTGGCAGATAATGGTGGTTGTGCCTGTTTTCTTGTATCACGGCTGGAGGTGGCACCGGATGGAGGTGCTGGTGCAGTTGAAGTAGAAGATGCACGTGGTGTCCATGATGAAGGTCGTCCTGCAGAAAAGTTAGTTCGCCCCAATGCTTGTCGATCCTGCACTTCACGTTCAGCTTTACAAGCAAGATGGAATAAACGAGTGATGTTAGTATACTCCTTATAGTCTAGAATGGTCTGAATCTCTCTATTTAATCCACCCAGAAAACGTGCAAGCATAGCTTCATTCTCCTCAACAATACCACATCTAATCATGCCAGTTTGTAATTCCTGATAATATTCTTCTACAGAATTTTTCCCTTGTCTTAAACGCTGCAATTTTTGAAGCAATTCACGTTGATAATCTGGTGGAACCCAACGCGTATGCATAGCAGTTTTCGAAGCAGCCCAAGTAATTGGAATAGGATATAATCTACAATGTTCAGACCACCATACACATGCAAAACTAGTGAAAGCACAAACAGCAGCAGCAACTCGTCTCTCCTCAGGATATTGTAAACATGTAAATCGTTGTTCAGTTTCTAACTCCCAAGTAAGATATATATCAGGAACATATCTACCCTCAAATGGTGGAATATTCAATTTCAGTTTAGGAATATGGACATCATCTCGTACCTGAGGTGGTGGTGCAGGCCTACCATTACGAATATATACCTGAGGTTGACCTGCTGGTGGTGGTGCAGGTGGCTGCACGTAGTGCTGATTTTGATCAACCTCATCCTCATAATCTCCCGCATAATCATCCTCCTCCGCATCAGCAGTAGGAGCCACAGAAGTATCAACAGCAGCACCAACAGTTTGGCCAAACGCAAGAGGAACACGGCTCGCTCGGCGAAGGTCTGTTTCGCGACGTGGAGGTAGTCGTTGTTGTTGTTGTTGGAGAGGTGCGTTAGGTGCAGCGGGTGGTGGTGGTGGAAGACGCGCGAGCAATTCATTAAACTTGTTATCGAGCTTTGTTTCGAACGTCTTCTCAAGGCCAGTGATCTTCTCCATGGCCTCTTCAAAATTGTTCAGCACATCTTGCACCTGTTCAGTCATCATTTGCTGAAACTTATCATGAAGCTCCTTGTTCGATAAATTCTCCCAGTCAATCTCGTCGGCTTGTGATCCTGGCATGGTTAGCAGCAATAGAAACACACAAGAATATGATCCTACAGACTATGAACAAGTGGTGGTGGTGGGTGTCACAAATCCGTCAAGCAAAACTCAAATTCTTACCAGTTCTTACCCAGCA
>NW_021201855.1:0-1751 GCF_002162155.2 Triticum dicoccoides
TACCGATGATGTGATCGTTGACACTGATGAAGACTCAATGTTATCTTCAGAAGTGCCAGGCAAGCAAAACCCCCTTGTTCATTCCGATACAATCCTACTCTCTCGCTCCTGCTCTCTTTTACTGCATTAGGACAACAACGATTCAACTGTTACTTGCTGCGGTAGCTGAACCCCTTTATCCTTTGCATGACCTGTCATTGCCACAGTAAATAGATGAAACCCACTAGCATGAGTAGGAGTTGTTTGAGCCCTGTTGTGCCTACTCATTCATGTTTGTTTGTCATGCCTGCTACTGCTTAGAGTTGAGTCGGGTCTGATTCATCGTGGATGAATCAGAGGTGTGTGAACATGTCTTACTGTGTGTGAGCTAAGTGTGTGAACACGATTTGGTAAAGGTAGCGGTGAGAGGCCATGTAGGAGTACATGGTGGGTTGTCTCATTGCAGCCGTCCTCAGGAACTGAGTTCTGCGTTTGTGATCCATGATTCAGCTACTACCATACATTGGGCCCTGAAATATGACCCCGCTCGACTTCTTATTCACCCTCGTCCTCTGTCCAGGAGTTGCAAGTAGTTTCTGGTGTTTGTAGTATGCTAGAGGCCGTGGACAGCGCTGACCGTAGGGGTGGGCTGTGATGCGGTAGGCACGTGGCCGGGTATACCGGGCGCCCGTTTGGTGTCACGGAACCTTGTTCACATTGTTTGGGGCTGTGAGCGAAACTCCGGCCGGATCTCCTCATGGATGGAACCCGAATAGGCGATAAACCTGGACTAGAGACTTGAGTGTTTAGGTAGGTCATGGTCTACACCCACGTCGGCTTTCGCTTGAAGTCTGCCGAGCACATGTCGTGTGCAGACGCTAAGTGGTGGAAACATGTATGAAGAAGTACACCCCTGCAGGGTTAACATCATCTATTCGAATAGCCGTGTCCGCGGAAAAGGACTTCTGGATTGCTTATATCAGTTCATAGACAAGTGAAAGTGGATACTTTAAAATGCGCAAAATAAGCGTGAGTGCTATGGATGGCGTTCTCGTAGGGAGACGGGAGCGGATCCATAGTGGTGTATTGATATGGTGAATATGTGGACCCGTGTGCGCCACCTCAAAAGAGTCGCTTGCAGTCGTAGTTTAGGATAGCCACCGAGTCAAAGCTGGCTTGCTGCAGTTAAACCCCACCATCCCCTTGTTGAAAATGATGCATATGTAGTTAGTTCTGATGTAAGTCTTGCTGGGTACATTTGTACTCACGTTTGCCTATTTTATGTTTTTGCAGAGAGACTTCAGTCTCACTAGTAGTTCCACGTGGACTTCGACGTTTAGCTTGTTACCTCAGCTACGATCTTGTGCCCTCGGCAGGATCTGATAGATAGTCAGGCTTCTCAGCCTTTTTCATTTATAGGTGTCTGTACCCAGACATGATAGCTTCCGCTTGTGCTTTGATTTGTATGCTCTGAATGTTGGGTCATGAGACCCCTGTTTGTAATATCTCGCTCCTCGGAGCCTATTGAATAAATTACTTGAGTCGTAGAGTCATGTTGTGATGCCATGTTGTGTTTGCACATATCGAGCATATTGTGTGTATGTTATTGAAATGCTTGGTATGTGTGGGATCTGACTATCTAGTTGTTTATCTTTAGTAGCCTCTCTTATCGGGAAATGTCTCCTAGTGTTTCCACCGAGCCATGGTAGCTTGCTACTGCTCCGGAACACTTAGGCTGGCCGGCATGTGTCCTTCTTCGTTCCTGTGTCTGT
>NW_021201856.1:0-1304 GCF_002162155.2 Triticum dicoccoides
CCGAATGTTGTTCGGAGTCCCGGATGAGATCCCGGACGTCACGAGGAGTTCCGGAATGGTCCGGAGGTAAAGATTTATATATGGGAAGTCCTGTTTCGGGCATCGGGACAAGTTTCGGGGTTATCGGTATTGTACCGGGACCACCGGAAGGGTCCCGGGGGTCCACCGGGTGGGTCCACCTGCCCCGGGGGGCCACATGGGCTGCAAGGGGGTGCGCCTTGGCCTAATGGGCCAAGGGCACCAGCCCCACATAGGCCCATGCGCCTAGGGTTCAAGGGGGCAAGAGTCCTAGGAGGGTAAGGCACCTCCTAGGTGCCTTGGGGGGGAGGGAAACCCCCTAGGCCGCCGCACCCCCTAGGAGATTGGATCTCCTAGGGCCGGCCACCCCCCCTTGGCACCCCTATATATAGTGGGGGAGAGGAGGGACTTCATACCTTGAGTCCTTGGCCTTTGGTTGCCTCCTTCTCCCTCCCCAACACCTCCTCCACCTCCATAGTGCTTAGCGAAGCTCTGCCGGAGTACTGCAGCTCCATCAACACCACGCCGTCGTGCTGCTGCTGGTGCTATCTCCCTCAACCTCTCCTCCCTCCCTTGCTGGATCAAGAAGAGGAGACGTGGCTGTTCCATACGTGTGTTGAACGCGGAGGTGCCGTCCGTTCGGCGCTGGTCATCGGTGATTTGGATCACGTCGAGTACGACTACATCATCACCGTTCTTTTGAACGCTTCCGCTCGCGATCTACAAAGGTATGTAGATGCATCTGATCACTCGTTGCTAGATGAACTCCTAGATGATCTTGGTGAAACGAGTAGGAAAATTTTTGTTTTTTGCAACGTTCTCCAACAGTGGCATCATGAGCTAGGTCTATGCGTAGTTCTTCTTGCGCGAGTAGAACACAATTTGTTGTGGGCGTAGATTTGTCAACTTTCTTGCCGTTACTAGTCCTTTCTTGCTTCAGCGGTATTGTGGGATGAAGCGGCCCGGACCAACCTTACACGTATGCTTACGTGAGACCGGTTCCACCGACTAACATGCACTAGTTGCATAAGGTGGCTGGCGGGTGTCTGTCTCTCCTACTTTAGTTGGAGCGGAATCGATGAACAGGGTCCTTATGAAGGGTAAATAGAAGTTGACAAATCACGTTGTGGCTTTAACGTAGGTAAGAAAACGTTCTTGCTAGAACCCTAATTCAGCCACGTAAAAACTTGCAACAACAATTAGAGGACGTCTAACTTGTTTTTGCAGCAAGTGGTTTGTGATATGATATGGCCAAAGTTGTGATGAATGATGAATGATCTATATGT
>NW_021201857.1:0-948 GCF_002162155.2 Triticum dicoccoides
GTCTGAGTACAGACATCTATAAATGAAAAAGGCTGAGAAGCCTGACTATCTATCAGATCCTGCCGAGGGCACAAGATCGTAGCTGAGGTATCAAGCTAAACGTCGAAGTCCAAGCGGAACTACTAGTGAGACTGAAGTCTCTCTGCAAAAACATAAAATAGGCAAACGTGAGTACAAATGTACCCAGCAAGACTTACATCAGATCTATCTACACATGCATCATTATCAACAAAGGGGATGGTGGGGTTTAACTGCAGCAAGCCAGCTTTGACTCGGTGGCTATCCTGAACTACGACTGCAAGTAACTCTTTTGAGGTGGCGCACACGAGTCCACATATTCACCATATCAATACACCACTATGGATCCGCTCTCGTCTCCCTACGAGAACGCCATCCATAGCACTCACGCTTATCTTGCGCATTTTAGAGTATCCACTTTCACTTGTCTATGAACTGATATAAGCAACCCAGAAGTCCTTTTCCGCGGACATGGCTATTCGAATAGATGATGTTAACCCTGCAGGGGTGTACTTCTTCATACATGTTTCCACCACTTAGCGTCTGCACACGACATGTGCTTGGCAGACTTCAAGCGAAAGCCGACGTGGGTGTAGACCACGACCTACCTAAACACTCAAGTCTCTAGTCCAGGTTTATCGCCTATTCGGGTTCCATCCATGAGGAGATCCGGCCGGAGTTTCGCTCACAGCCCCAAACGATGTGAACAGGGTTCCCGAGATACCAAACGGGCATCCGGTACACCGTGCCACGTACCTACCGCATCACAGCCCACCCCTACGGTCAGCGCTGTCCACGGCCTCCAGTAAGCTACAAACACCAGAAACTACTTGCAACTCCTGGACAGAGGACTAGGGTGAATAAGAAGTCGAGCGGGGTCATATTTCAGGGCCTAATGTATGGTAGTAGCTGAATCATGGATCACAAACA
>NW_021201858.1:0-894 GCF_002162155.2 Triticum dicoccoides
GGATGTCGTTGATAACGGGATCACATCATTAGGAGAATGATGTGATGGACAAGACCCAATCCTAAGCCTAGCACAAGATCATGTAGTTCGTATGCTAAAGCTTTTCTAATGTCAAGTATCATTTCCTTAGACCATGAGATTGTGCAACTCCCGGATACCGTAGGAGTGCTTTGGGTGTGCCAAACGTCACAACGTAACTGGGTGGCTATAAAGGTACACTACGGGTATCTCTGAAAGTGTCTGTTGGGTTGGCACGAATCGAGATTGGGATTTTGTCACTCCGTGTAAACGGAGAGGTATCTCTGGGCCCACTCGGTAGGACATCATCATAATGTGCACAATGTGACCAAGGGGTTGATCACGGGATGATGTGTTACGGAACGAGTAAAGAGACTTGCCGGTAACGAGATTGAACAAGGTATCGGTATACCGACGTGATCTTGACGTGAGCACATGCCTTGACGTGATCTTGAAGGTGTTCAAGATGGATCAGTCAAAGAAGGAGTTCTTGCCTGAGTTGTAAGGTATGAAGTTAAGACTTAAAGCTCGACCATGGCAGAATAGAGAGAAAGGAACGAAGGTCGTCCCCTATGCTTAAGACATAGGCTCTACAGTATGCTATGCTGTGTACCGCACCTGAAGTGTGCTTTACCATGAGTCAGTCAAGGGGTACAAGAGTGATCCAAGAATGGATCACAGGACAGCGGTCAAAGTTATCCTTAGTAACTAGTGGACTAAGGAATTTTCTCAATTATGGAGGTGGTAAAAGAGTTCGTCGTAAAGGGTTACGTCGATGCAAGCTTAACACCTATCCGGATAGCTCTGAGTAGAGATACCGGATACGTATAATGGAGCAACAATTTAGAATAGCTCCAAGTAGAACAGTTATTTGGA
>NW_021201859.1:0-1090 GCF_002162155.2 Triticum dicoccoides
AGGATGCCTCAGGTTCTCGGTGTTGATCGAGACGGTGCTCCGGACAATGCACCCGAGCTGAAGCGAGTACCCCTTGACTATTCGTTCGGGCGCCGTTGGATTCCCGTTGGAGTCCACTTCAGTAACTTCCTCCTTGAGGGTGCGGAGCACGATCGGGTGCCGGTCCTTCCGTTGCCTCTTCGGCTGGCTGCTATCTGTGCGTGCGCCGCCATCATCAGTGGTGGCATCCTCGGCGGCACCATCAGTGGTGGCATCAGTGTGGTCATCCTCGGCGGCACCATCCGTGGTCTCAGGATCGGTGGGGAAGGCGGCGGCCTCATACAAGTGAGGTTGTTCCTCCATCTCCTGGGACAGCTCCCAGAATGCCTTGCCGCCCGAACCCCCGGCCTCATCGTTGTGGGCCATGTTTCTCTCTAAATAGAAACAAAGTTTGGTCAAAAAGTTGGTTATTGTCAAGGAACAAGATCATAGTCTCATCATTTAGGGTTTGTCGACACCGAGGCATCCTAAAATCTAAATCATTGAGGGTTTTTCGACGCCAAGGCACCCTAAAAGCCTAACTTTTCATCATTTCGGTTTTTATCGACACCGAGGCACCCTAAAAGCCATGCATTAGTCACAAGTACGCCGGGGCACTTGATCCTACTTAATTAACTACTAAGATAACCCGGCCTATGCATTAGTCACAAGTACCCCATATGTCCTATTTTTAGCAAAGTCATGCTAAAATTCACGGAAAATTTCAGCATGACCTTTGCTGAAAATAGGACATATGGAGTACCCGAATTTGCCGGAACGGAAGTTAATCGACATTCCGGCAAACTCAAGGGCCTCTCGGGGTACCTGCAAAATCATCACGACACGATGGTCGGAGACAAAACCCAGCAAACTAGCAAAATCATCACAAATTGTTTTCTGTTAAAGATGATCATCATCTTTACAAGTCTTTCTCAATGTGATCACAAGTAATTCAGAGGCATCACAAGTAATTCAGAGCATCACAAGGCATTAGTAGTTCAGTACATGAACAAGTTTTACAAACCCATATAAGAACAAGTGAATTCTAGTCCCATTGACACTCCTGGTTTTC
>NW_021201860.1:0-1330 GCF_002162155.2 Triticum dicoccoides
GGCTCATTATGATGTGATGAGTCGGGTCTTTAATAAGGCTAGTAAAAATGACTTTGCATTAGCCCCCAAGTGTCATGATGCATGCTTGCAACGACATGAGACTTGCATATTTGATGTAATCTTAACTTGAATAATGTAGCCCCCAAGTGTCGGGTCGTAAGCCTGCAGCGACTCGGGACTACTCCTTCCATTGTAGAATAAATCATATCTATTGATAAAATAATAGCCATTGCGCTAAAGAGACTTTGAAAACCTCAATCATAATACTGGTTATTGATAACCATAATAAAAGGTACGCACTTTCCGTGAGCCGGCACTCACACTACCACTTCGACATTTTAACCCAGATAAGCTCAGTTCTTATTTAAAGATAGACTTACCAGGAGTACGCGGGGTCAAAGTGCATCAAGCATCACAGGCCGATTTATCCAAGTTTCAAGAAAGGTGGCTTTAACATCCTGAGCTTCTCCTTGCTATCCGTAAACCGTGCCCTCTCATGACAGACCGGCGTTTTAACCTTAACAAGTTCAGGGTCTTTGCTGAAAAAGATTGACTGTTAAGAGTTCGCCGGGTCAATCAGGATTACCTGATGGAGAAGCATCCGGCATACAGGTAGGATAACCCGGGGTTTTAGATGAATACACCTGGCTTCCAAGCCTGGCTTTTATAGCCTATCACAAGGTTATGAACTCTTTGTTCTTTAGAACAAAAGAGCCCCCAAGCAATATTTTGAGCTGTGCTCAAGGGGTACCTATGTTTGAGTTGTGCTTTTGCAATAGACTCTCTTTGGTCCCTTTAACTTTTTCTGAGAACTCGAACTTTTGTGAGAGATAATATTCTTCTTGAGTTGGAATTTTAAAACCGGATATTGAGAGCTTCAGAGCGTTGTGGGAGACAGATTTCCCTTGAACCGGATTGTAAACCGGATATTTGAGAGCTTCAGTGAGACTAACTTCCCTTGAGCCGGATTTTAAACCGAAATCCTTCTTTTAAGCCGGAAATTTTCTGACGGCATTTAAATTTGCACCAATATGGCGGTTTAAGGTCCTGCATTACATAATTTTGCAAGCCGAAGTAATTGCTTTATTAAAGAAAGCAATATATAATATAAAAATATACTGGATGGATTTCACCTGATATGTTAGGCCAAAAATTATCCACCACAGAGTTGATCATCATGGCCGAGGCGACCTCCATGACAGTGCACGAGGACCGGGTCATACTTTGGCCATGAGTTAATTGACCTGTGTACACAATAGTACACCGTGGAAAAAGCTTTGGATGATATTTAATTATACCAAGTAAGAGTTTAGAAAAATAGCACCTAATT
>NW_021201861.1:0-1127 GCF_002162155.2 Triticum dicoccoides
TGTATATGATTAACACCCATAGTTCACATCATCATGTGACCAACACCCAAAGGGTTTACTAGAGTCAATAATCTAGTTCACATCTCTATGTGATTAACATCCAAAGAGTACTAAGGTGTGATCATGTTTTGCTCGTGAGAGAAGCTTAGTCAACGGGTTTGTTACATTCAGAGCCGTATGTATTTTGCAAATATTCTATGTCTACAATGCTCTGTACGGAGCTACTCTAGCTAATCGCTCCCACTTTCAATATGTATCCAGATTGAGACTTAGAGTCATCTGGATCAGTGTAAAAATTTGCACTGATGTAACTTTTACAACAAACTCTTTTATCACCTCCATAATCGAGAAACATCTCCTTAGTCCTTACTAAGGATATTCTTGACCAATGTCCAGTGATCTACTCCTAGATCACTATTGTACTCCCTTGCCAAATATAGAGCAAGGTATACAATAGGTCTGGTACAAAGCATAGCATACTTTATAGAACCTATGACTGAGGCATAGGGAATGACTTTTCATTCTCTTTCTATTTTCTGCTGTGGTCGGGATTTGAGTCTTACTCAATTTCATACCTTTGCAACACAGGCAAGAACTCTTTCTTTAACTGTTCCATTTTGAACTATTTCAAAATCTTGCCAAGGTATGTACTCATTGAAAATCTTTATCAGGCGTCTTGATCTATCTCAATAGATCTTGATGCTCAATATATAAGTAGCTTTTTACTGAGGTCTTTTCTTTTTAAAGAACTCCTTTAAAACACTCCTTTATGCTTTGCAGAAAAATTCTACATCATTTCTGATCAACAATATGTCACTCACATATACTAATCAGAAAGGCTGTAGTGCTCCCACTCACTTTATTGTAAATACAGGCTTCATCGTAAGTCCATATAAAACTATATGCTTTGATCAACTTATCAAAGCGTATATTCCAACTCCGAGATGCTTGCACCAGTCCATAGATGGATCGCTGGAGCTTGCACATTTTGTTAGCACCTTTAGGATTGACAAAACCTTCTGGTTGCATCATATACAACTCTTCTTTAATAAATCCATTAAGGAATGCAGTTTTGACATCCATTTGCCAGATTTCATAAAATGTGGCAATTGCTAACATGATTCAGA
>NW_021201862.1:0-1000 GCF_002162155.2 Triticum dicoccoides
CGCTCTCGCCGGCAGTTGCCGGCCTTGTTGTCTTCGCGAAGACGTCTCATGAGGCCTGGACCATCCTTGAGCGCACCTTTGCAGCGCAGTCCCAGGCTCGTGTCTCTGCACTCCGTCGTCAGCTTGGAGAGTGTCAGAAGCTTGACTCCACGGCCACTGAGTTCTACAACAAGGTCAAGGGCCTTGCCGACACATTGGCCTCCATTGGACAGCCCCTCACCGACTCCGAGTTCAACTCGTTTATTGTCAATGGTCTTGATGAGGAGTATGATGCCTTAGTCGAGATCATCAACGAGCGGGGTAACTCGACACCCATGTTGGCACACGAGGTTTTCTCTCGGCTTCTTCTCACTGAGCAACGGGTCGAGACTCGCCGCACCAGGGGCACTGGCTCTCTCTCGGCCAACGTCGCCACCAAGGGTGGCCGCTCTTCTTCATCACCCCGGTCTCCCTTGGGGCTGCCACTGTCGCCCGCCTCGGCCCCCCCACCTACTGCGACCTTACCGGGGGCTGGCGGTCCACGTGTGTGTCAGCTTTGTGGCCGCGATGGGCACTAGGCCTCCAAGTGTCATAAGCGCTTCCAGCGAAGCTTCCTTGGTCTTGGCAATGACGGCAAAGATACACGCAACAATGCCCGTCAGGTCGCCATGGCTGATCGTCCCGCGCCGCAGAAGCACCAGGGACACACTCAGTCCTACTCCATCGATCCACACTGGTACATGGACTCTGGGGCGACAGAGCATCTGACCAGCGAGATGGGGAAGCTTCACACTCGTGAACCCTATCATGGCTCCGACAAGATCCACACCGCCAATGGAGCAGGTATGCACATCTCTCATATTGGTCAAGCATCTCTTCTCACTAGACATGCCAATAGGAGTCTTCAGCTTCGCAATGTTCTTCGCGTTCCATCTGTGACCCGCAATCTTCTTTCAGTTCCTAAACTCACACGTGATAATAATGTGCTTTGTGAATTTCACCCTTTTGATCTTTTTATTAA
>NW_021201863.1:0-930 GCF_002162155.2 Triticum dicoccoides
GGCCAGCCTAAGTGTTCCGGAGCAGTAGCAAGCTACCATGGCTCGGTGGAAACACTAGGAGACATTTCCCGGTAAGAGAGGCTACTAAAGATAAACAACTAGATGGTCAGATCCCACACATACCAAGCATTTCAATAGCATACACACAATATGCTCGATATGTGCAAATACAACATGGCATCACAACATGACTCTACGACTCAAGTAATTTATTCAATAGGCTCCGAGGAGCGAGATATTACAAACATGGGTCTCATGACCCAACAATCAGAGCATACAAGTCAAAGCACAAGCGGAAACTATCATGTCTGAGTACAGACCACTATAAATGAAAAAGGCTGAGAAGCCTGACTATCTGCCAGATACTGCCGAGGGCACAAGATCGTAGCTGAGGTAACAAGCTAAACGTCGAAGTCCAAGCGGAACTACTAGTGAGACTGAAGTTTATCTGCAAAACATAAAATAGGCAAACGTGAGTACAAATGTACCCAGCAAGACTTACATCAGAACTAACTACATATGCATCATTTTCAACAAGGGGATGGTGGGGTTTAACTGCAGCAAGCCAGCTTTGACTCGGTGGCTATACTAAACTACGACTGCAAGCGACTCTTTTGAGGTGGCGCACACGAGTCCACATATTCACCATATCAATACACCACTATGGATCCGCTCCCGTCTCCCTACGAGAACGCCATCCATAGCACTCACGCTTATCTTGCGTATTTTAGAGTATCCACTTTCACTTGTCTATGAACTGATATAAGCAACCCAGAAGTCCTTTTCCGCGGACACGGCTATTCGAATAGATGATGTTAACCCTGCAGGGGTGTACTTCTTCACACACGCTCTCACCACTTACCGCCGTTTACACGACATGTACTCGGCAACCTTCAAGCGGAAGCCCAACGTGGGTGTCGGCCACGACCT
>NW_021201864.1:0-1442 GCF_002162155.2 Triticum dicoccoides
GCAACGGTGCATACTCAGGGAGAACACTTCTTGATAATTTAGTGAGAGATCATCTTATAATGCTACCGTCAATCAAAGCAAGATAAGATGCATAAAAAGATAAACATCACATGCAATCAATATAAGTGATATGATATGGCCATCATCATCTTGTGCCTGTGATCTCCATCTCCGAAGCACCGTCATGATCACCATCGTCACCGGCGTGACACCTTGATCTCCATCGTAGCATCGTTGTCGTCTCGCCAATCTTATGCTTCCACGACTATCACTACCGTTTAGTAATAAAGTAAAGCATTACATCGCGATTGCATTGCATACAATAAAGCGACAACCATATGGCTCCTGCCAGTTGCCGATAACTTGGTTACAAAACATGATCATCTCATACAATAAAATTCAGCATCATGCCTTGACCATATCACATCACAACATGCCCTGCAAAAACAAGTTAGACGTCCTCTACTTTGTTGTTGCATGTTTTTACGTGGCTGCTACGGGCTTAAGTAAGAACCAATCTCACCTACGCATCAAAACCACAACGATAGTTTGTCAAATAGACTCCGTTTTAACCTTCGCAAGGACCGGGCGTAGCCATACTTGGTTCAAGTAAAGTTGGAGAGACAGTCGCCCGCAAGCCATCTCTGTGCAAAAACACGTCGAGGGAACCGGTCTCGCGTAAGTGTACGCGTAAGGTTGGTCTGGGTCGTCTCGTCCAACAATACCGCCGAACCAAAATATGACATGCTGGTAGGCAGTATGACTTGTATCGTCCACAACTCACTTGTGTTCTACTCGTGCAGATAACATCAACATCAATAACCTAGGCTCGGATGCCACTGTTGGGTTTCGTAGTAATTTCAAAAAATTTCCTACGCACACGCAAGATCATGTGATGCATAGCAACGAGGGGAGAGTATTGTCTACGTACCCAACGCAGACCGACTGCGGAAGCGATGACACGACATAGAGGAAGTAGTCGTACGTCTTCTCGATCCAACCGATCAAGCACCGAAACTACGGCACCTCCGAGTTCGAGCACACGTTCAGCTCGATGACGATCCCCGGACTCCGATCCAGCAAAGTGTTGGGGAAGAGTTCCGTCAGCACGACGGCGTGGTGACGATCTTGATGAACTACAGCAGCAGGGCTTCGCCTAAACTCCGCTACAGTATTATCGAGGAATATGGTGGCAGGGGGCACCGCACACGGCTAAGGAATCGATCACGTGGATCAACTTGTGTCAACTTGTGTGTTTAGAGGTGCCCCTGCCTCCGTATATAAAGGAGGAGAGGAGGGGAGGCTGGCCGGCCAAGGGGGGGAGGCGCAGGAGAGTCCTACTCCCTCTGGGAGTAGGATTCCCCCTCCAATCCTAGTCCAACTAGGATTCCTCGGAGGGGAAAAGAGGAGGAGGGGGCCGGCCACCTCTCCTAGTCCTAATA
>NW_021201865.1:0-1057 GCF_002162155.2 Triticum dicoccoides
GCATTTCAATAACATACACACAATATGCTCGATATGTGCAATACAACATGGCATCACAAAATGACTCTACGACTCAAGTAGTCTATTCAATAGGCTCCGAGGAGCGAGATATTACAACAGGGGTCTCATGACCCAACACTCAGAGCATACAAGTCAAAGCACAAGCGGAAGCTATCATGTCTGGGTACAGACATCTATAAATGAAAAAGGCTGAGAAGCCTGACTATCTATCAGATCCTGCCGAGGCACAAGATCGTAGCTGAGGTATCAAGCTAAACGTCGAAGTCCACGTGGAACTACTAGTGAGACTGAAGTCTCTCTGCAAAAACATAAAATAGGCAAACGTGAGTACAAATGTACCCAGCAAGACTTACATCAGAACTATCTACATATGCATCGTTATCAACAAAGGGGATGGTGGGGTTTAACTGCAGCAAGCCAGCTTTGACTCAGTGGCTATCCTAAACTACGACTGCAAGCGACTCTTTTGAGGTGGCGCACACGAGTCCACATATTCACCATATCAATACACCACTATGGATCCGCTCCCGTCTCCCTACGAGAACGCCATCCATAGCACTCACGCTTATCTTGCGTATTTTAGAGTATCCACTTTCACTTGTCTATGAACTGATATAAGCAACCCAGAAGACCTTTACCGTGGACACGGCTATTCGAATAGATGATATTAACCCTGCAGGGGTGTACTTCTTCACACACGCTCTCACCACTTACCGCTGTTTACACGACATGTACTCGGCAACCTTCAAGCGGAAGCCCAACGTGGGTGTCGGCCACGGCCTGCCTAAACACTCAAGTCTCTAGTCCAGGTTTATCGCCTATTCGGGTTCCATCCATGAGGAGATCCGGCCGGAGTTTCGCTCACAGCCCCAAACGATGTGTACAGGGTTCCGTGACACCAAACGGGCGCCCGGTTTACCCGGCCATGTGCCTACCGCATCACAGCCCACCCCTACGGTCAGCGCTGCGCACGGCCTCCAGCATACTACAAACACCAGAAACTACTTGCAACTCCTGGACAGAGGACAAGGGTGAT
>NW_021201866.1:0-744 GCF_002162155.2 Triticum dicoccoides
GTCCCGAGCCCCTGCCCAGTCATCCCGCCCCCGCGCGCCGGCGCCCTCGCCGCCCCCACCGTCGCCATCGTCATCTAGCCGCCCCCGCTGTGAGCCGCCGCGCCGCACCGGCTCTGTTTTTTTCATTTTTATTAGTTTGATTTTTTGTTCATATATATAATATATATATATATGTATGTATGTGGCTATGTGTATGTAGATGTTCAAAATGTATAAAAAAATTGTTCAGAGCATGTTTTTCTTCATATATGTATTTTTTGTTCAGATGTGTATTAATGTTTTCATATATGCAAAAGATAGATTTTTAGAAAAGTTAGGTTTTTTTTTCTGTTCATAGATTTTTTTGGTGATATTAATTATTGTAGAATATGCAAATGTTTGTTTATTCATATGAACAATGCATTAGGCAAAACCTTTGTTTTTTTCGAAATTTTCTATTTGAACATTTTTTTAAAACAAGCAATACTAAAAGAATGAGAGGAAAAAGGAAAATAAGAAGAGGAAGAAAGGAGAAGAAGAGGAGAGGAAGAAGAGGAGAAATAAATAAGAAGAGGAAATAAGAAGAAAAAGAAGAGGAGAAGAAGAAAGGAATAGAGGAGAAGAAGAAAAATAGAAATTTTCTATTTTTCTTCTTCTCCTCTATTCCTTTCTTCTTCTCCTCTTTTTTTTCTTCTTTTTTTTCTTCTTCCTTCTTCCTCATTTCTTCCTTTTCCTTATTTTCATTTCCCGCGAGAAGAAGAAAAA
>NW_021201867.1:0-1119 GCF_002162155.2 Triticum dicoccoides
ACTGGTACAAGCATCTCGGAGTTGGAATATACGCTTTGATAAGTTGATCAAAGCATATAGTTTTATATGGACTTACGATGAAGCCTGTATTTACAATAAAGTGAGTGGGAGCACTACAACCTTTCTGATTAGTATATGTGAGTGACATATTGTTGATCAGAAATGATGTAGAATTTTTCTGCAAAGCATAAAGGAGTGTTTTAAAGGAGTTCTTTAAAAGGAAAAGACCTCAGTAAAAGCTACTTACATATTGAGCATCAAGATCTATTGAGATAGATCAAGACGCTTGATAAGATTTTCAATGAGTACATACCTTGGCAAGATTTTGAAATAGTTCAAAATGGAACAGTCAAAGAAAGAGTTCTTGCCTGTGTTGCAAAGGTATGAAATTGAGTAAGACTCAAAACCCGACCACAGCAGAAAATAGAAAGAGAATGAAAAGTCATTCCCTGTGCCTCAGTCATAGGTTCTATAAAGTATGCTATGCTATGTACCAGACCTATTGTATACCTTGCTCTGAATTTGGCAAGAGAGTACAATAGTGATCTAGGAGTAGATCACTGGACATTGGTCAAGAATATCCTTAGTAAGGACTAAGGAGATGTTTCTCGATTATGGAGGTGATAAAAGAGTTTGTTGTAAAAGTTACATCAGTGCAAACTTTTACACTGATCCAGATGACACTAAGTCTCAACTTGGATACATATTGAAAGTGGGAGCAATTAGCTAGAGTAGCTTCGTGCAGAGCATTGTTGACATAAATATTTGCAAAATACTTACGGATCTGAATGTGACAGACCCGTTGACTAAGATTCTCTCACAAGCAAAACATGATCGCACCTTAGTACTCCTTGGGTGTTAATCACATAGCGATGTGAACTAGATGACTGAATCTAGTAAAACCCTTTGGGTGTTGATCACATATCGATGTGAACTATGGGTGTTAATCACATGGTGATGTGAACTATTGCTGTTAAATCACATGGCGATGTGAACTAGATTATTGACTCTAGTGCAAGTGGGAGACTGAAGGAAATATGCCCTAGAGGCAATAATAAAGTTATTATTTATTTCCTTATAATCATGATAAATGTTTATTATTCATGCTAGAATTGTATT
>NW_021201868.1:0-984 GCF_002162155.2 Triticum dicoccoides
TAGGGTTCCAGTTGACCCCAGAGAGCCAGGCTTCGACGCGCGATCCATTATCGTGCAAGGATTGGTCGACCGGAACAGAGCCCATCGAGGTGCACTCGACAGAGATGTGCCCACGAGCAGTCGAGTACATGTTTCTGGTCCTGAATGTTTCAGCAGAGCTATCAGAGCCGCAGTTATTCCCCCCAATTTCAGGCTGGCAACAGGAGTCAGCAAGTTCACTGGTGAGTCTAAGCCTGAAACTTGGCTTGAAGACTACCGAGTGGCAGTTCAGATCGGTGGTGGGAACGACGAGGTGGCCATGAAGCATTTGCCCCTCATGTTGGAAGGTTCTGCCAGGGCATGGTTAACCCAATTACCTCCTAGCAGCATTTACACTTGGGAAGATCTGTCCCGAGTGTTCGTCAGAACGTTTGAAGGGACTTGCAAGCGACCAGCGGGATTGACAGAGTTGCAAGTCTGTGTGCAGAAAACCAATGAGACTCTAAGAGAGTATATTCAGAGGTGGATCACTTTGCACCACACTGTGGAAAATGTCTCTGACCATCAGGCAGTATGCGCCTTCAAAGATGGTGTCAAGAACAGAGAACTGAGTTTGAAATTTGGTCGAACCGGTGACATGACCTTGAGTCGGATGATGGAGATTGCTACCAAGTATGCCAACGGCGAAGAAGAAGACCGACTCCGAAGCGGCAAGCACAAGCCGAGTCAGTCGGAAAAAGGAAACACCAGTCGGAAACAGAAGCGGAAGGCTGAACCGGCAGCTCCTGGAGAGGCTCTGGCCGTGACTCAAGGAAAGTTTAAGGGGAAACCAAAAGGATCCTGGAACCCCAAGAAGGTAAAGGATAAAGA
This sequence comes from Triticum dicoccoides, assembly GCF_002162155.2. Classification (NCBI taxonomy): domain Eukaryota; kingdom Viridiplantae; phylum Streptophyta; class Magnoliopsida; order Poales; family Poaceae; genus Triticum; species Triticum dicoccoides. The sequence goes on from NW_021201868.1 coordinate 850, forward strand.
AGGGAACGACGTGATGGATATGCCGTGTCATATTCACACGAAGAAAGATGAAGAGGGGAATATCATTTACCCAAAGCACACCACTCGCCAATGTCGACTCCTGATCCAACAGTTTCAGGGAAAACAGTCTAAGGA
>NW_021201869.1:0-712 GCF_002162155.2 Triticum dicoccoides
CAAATAATTATGAGAGGATGGCAACAAGCTAGAATCACGAATCTCTGAGAGAGCGGATAGATATGGAGGAAAAGTCTTCATCGGTCTTCAATATCTGAGAATGACGATGAGAAACACCACCAAGAATTATTTAGACACTCCGGAAGAATCCAAACGAAGAGGTTGAGCCAACGGTGAAGAGAATTTGAAAGATCTTGGAGAAAACATTTGACTGATGATAACTCATTCTTACGTCAAACTTGGAGAAGAATTTAGGATAGCTCTGGGAAAATAGAAGAGTCAGGTAAGATCCTGGAAAAAGACCTGTGGGTTAGGGCCCACTCAAAAGAAAACACCGTTGAACGATTTAAAAGAGAGGCTGCACCGGTTGAGTTAAATGGCTTAAATGAGGGAACATCCTCGAAAGAACTTGAACGAAAGTAGAGTGGAAACACGAATCTTTGAGATATCTTGAGCACTCCGGAACAATAGAATAGCGAGAAATGAATAAATATGAGGAGCACCGTCAAGAGAAGGTATTTGAAACGAGAAAAAGGGGATATAATCGACAAATCTTGACTTGAATCCACCGGAGAAGAGAAAAGACAAAGAATGATAACTTGAAGCTCCGTTACGATCTTCATGAGAATCACCGGATAAGAATATTGACGGAAAAGAATAGAGAGATTTCCACCAATAAAATGGATACTTGATTAAAATAAATGAGTCCTTG
>NW_021201870.1:0-1611 GCF_002162155.2 Triticum dicoccoides
TCTAACTTGTTTTTGCAGGGCATGTTGTGATGTGATATGGTCAAGACATGATGCTAAATTTTATTGTATGAGATGATCATGTTTTGTAACCGAGTTATCGGCAACTGGCAGGAGCCATATGGTTGTCGCTTTATTGTATGCAATGCAATCGCGCTGTAATGCTTTACTTTATCACTAAGCGGTAGCGATAGTCGTGGAAGCATAAGATTGGCGAGACGACAACGATGCTACGATGGAGATCAAGGTGTCGCGCCGGTGACGATGGTGATCATGACGGTGCTTTGGAGATGGAGATCACAAGCACAAGATGATGATGGCCATATCATATCACTTATATTGATTGCATGTGATGTTTATCTTTTATGCATCTTATCTTGCTTTGATTGACGGTAGCATTATAAGATGATCTCTCACTAAATTATCAAGAAGTGTTCTCCCTGAGTATGCACCGTTGCGAAAGTTCTTCGTGTTGAGACACCACGTGATGATCGGGTGTGATAGGCTCTACGTTCAAATACAACGGGTGCAAAACAGTTGCACACGCGGAATACTCAGGTTATACTTGACGAGCCAAGCATATACAGATATGGCCTCGGAACACCGAGACCGAAAGGTCGAGCGTGAATCATATAGTAGATATGATCAACATAGTGATGTTCACCAATGAAACTACTCCATCTCACGTGATGATCGGACATGGTTTAGTTGATTTGGATCACGTAACCACTTAGAGAATTAGAGGGATGTCTATCTAAGTGGGAGTTCTTTAAGTAATATGATTAATTGAACCTAAATTTATCATGAACTTAGTACCTGATAGTATCTTGCTTGTTTATGTATGATTGTAGATAAATGGCCCGTGCTGTTGTTCCATTGAATTTTAATGCGTTCCTTGAGAAAGCAAAGTTGAAAGATGATGGTAGTGTTGGAAATATGCCCTAGAGGCAATAATAAAAGTATTATTATATTTCAATGTTCATGATAAATGTCTTTTATTCATGCTATAACTGTATTATCTGGAAATCGTAATACACATGTGAATACTTAGACCACAATATGTCCCTGGTGAGCCTCTAGTTGACCAGCTCGTTGTGATCAACAGATAGTCATTGTTTCCTGACTATGGACATTGGATGTCGTTGATAACGGGATCACATCATTAGGAGAATGATGTGATGGACAAGACCCAATCTTAAGCATAGCATAAAAGATCGTGTAGTTCGTTTTGCTAGAGCTTTGCCAGTGTCAAGTATCTCTTCCTTCGACCATGAGATCGTGTAACTCCCGGATACCGTAAGAGTGCCTTGGGTGTATCAAACGTCACAATGTAACTGGGTGACTATAAAGGTGCATTACAGGTATCTCCGAAAGTAGCTGTTGGGTTGACACGGATCGAGACTGGGATTTGTCACTCCGTATGACGGAGAGGTATCTCTGGGCCCACTCGGTAATGCATCATCATAATGAGCTCAATGTGACCAAGGTGTTGGACACGGGATCATGCATTACGGTACGAGTAAAGTGACTTGCCGGTAACGAGACTGAACAAGGTATTGGGATACCGACGATCGAGTCTCGGGCAAGTAACGTACCAATTGACAAAGGGAATTG
>NW_021201871.1:0-1531 GCF_002162155.2 Triticum dicoccoides
GAGAAGCCTGACTATCTATCAGATCCTGCCGAGGGCACAAGATCGTAGCTGAGGTAACAAGCTAAACGTCGAAGTCCAAGCGGAACTACTAATGAGACTGAAGTCTCTCTGCAAAACATAAAATATGCAAACGTGAGTACAAATGTACCCAGCAAGACTTACATCAGAACTAACTACATATGCATCATTATCAACAAAGGGGATGGTGGGGTTTAACTGCAGCAAGCCAGCTTTGACTCGGTGGCTATCCTAAACTACGACTGCAAGCGACTCTTTGAGGTGGCGCACACGAGTCCACATATTCACCAACCAATACACCACTATGGATCCGCTCCCGTCTCCCTACGAGAACGCCATCCATAGCACTCACGCTTATCTTGCGTATTTTAGAGTATCCACTTTTACTTGCCTATGAACTGATATAAGCAACCCAGAGGTCCTTTTCCGTGGACACGGCTATTCGAATAGATCATATTAACCCTGCAGGGGTGTACTTCTTCACACACGCTCTCACCACTTACCGCCGTTTACACGACATGTACTCGGCAACCTTCAAGCGGAAGCCCAACGTGGGTGTCGGCCACGGCCTACCTAAACACTCAAGTCTCTAGTCCAGGTTTATCGCCTATTCGGGTTCCATCCATGAGGAGATCCGGCCGGAGTTTCGCTCACAGCCCCAAACGATGTGAACAGGGTTCCGTGACACCAAACGGGCGCCCGGTTTACTCGGCCACGTGCCTACCGCATCACAGCCCACCCCTACGGTCTGCGCTGTCCACGGCCTCCAGCATACTACAAACACCAGAAACTACTTGCAACTCCTGGACAGAGGACAAGGGTGATTAAGAAGCCGAGAGGGTCCATTGGTTTCGGGCCCAATGCGTGGTAGTAGCTGAATCATGGATCACAAACACAGAACTCAGTTCCTGAGGACGGCTGCAATGAGACAACCCACCATGTACTCCTACATGGCCTCTCACCGCTACCTTTACCAAATCGTGTTCACACACTTAGCTCACACACAGTAGGACAGGTTCACACACCTCTGATTCATCCCCGATGAATCAGACCCGACTCAACTCTAAGCAGTAGCAGGCATGACAAACAAGCATGAATGAGTAGGCACAACAGGGCTCAAACAACTCCTACTCATGCTAGTGGGTTTCATCTATTTACTGTGGAATGACAGGTCATGCAGAGGATAAAGGGGTTCAGCTACCGCAGCAAGTAACAGATGAATCGGTGTTGTCCTAATGCAGTAAAAGAGAGCAGGAGCGAGAGAGTAGGATTGTATCGGAATGAACAAGGGGGTTTTGCTTGCCTGGCACTTTTGAAGATAACATTGAGTCTTCATCAGTGTCAACGATCACATCATCGGTATCACGTCTATCGAGAGGGGACAAATACCGGCAACACAGAAGGGAACACAATCAATGCAATGCACAATATGATGCATGATCATGACATGGCAAAATGAATGTGTTTTGAGCCAATGCAACTAGCAACAGATTAAATGAAGTTGGTTTGAATA
>NW_021201872.1:0-2214 GCF_002162155.2 Triticum dicoccoides
TTCCTCTAAGCTAACATTCAGAAAATTTGTTCCATTTGTTATATCAGATATTGAAAGTAATAAAAGCATGAATCACATTAGAAAATAAACGGGGCAAGAGAATATAAATGTAACCCAAGAACCTCCCTGTACTTCAAATAAGTTGGCATTTGGCCAAACATAGCATGGATGAGATGTTATCCTGAATATTTCATGTTCCCAATATTGAACAGCACATAGAATGTATAAGTTAGCATTCACTTGCATGACCAGTAATGATTTTGTAAAGAGACTGCAAATAATTGCGACTCAGTACTGATTTGGTGAAATTAACATTTACTTGTTAAAAGCTTGGTAATCTTCCACACTGAAAAAAACATTAGTGTGACATGAAAATGCTAGTTAACTGAAGCCTAACCCAGTTGAGGAAATATGATGCTTAAGGTACTGCCAAAGGATTTAGGTGATTTATATTACTGTGCACTTTGGTTGTTGTCGATACTTACTTCCAACTGCTACTAAGTTTGTATATGTGTACCTTATCTAGTAAGAACCATGGTGTATTAAGAGTTTGTGAGTGTTGTCATACCTGTTAGATTTGTCGGCATCACCCTGGCTAAAATCAATTCTTCTTTTTGCTTCGACCCTGATTTTAATGTACATAATAATAGATGTAATGTAAGCTTGATCAGAGAGATACAATTCAGATTTGGATGAAGCAAACCAGAATATGTAATAGGCAAGGAATTAAAATGCAAGGCTATTTGTATTTAATCAAGTGAAATAGTTATGCATTCAATCAAGCAGTCTACATATATTAACCAAAGACACAAAAATTCAGAAGTAGCACTGGATGGGAACATTGTATACCAGTAGGAGCTGAGGCGCGTGGGCAACGAAGATGACTGACTGGGAAGCACCTGTAAAGTCCGAATTTGTGACTGAATCAGCAATATGTCAAGACGGAATGGCAAGGAGAGGGGATAGAGTATCTCACCAGCGGAAGCAGTATGAACACCCTATGACAGACGTCCACCCATGCCGGAAGATGATGGGAAAAGGAGCTGAGGTGGGGCATACTTTAAAGGGGAATTCTTCAGTTTCTTCTGGAGATCGTGGGGAGAGGAAGTGGAGCGTCAATCATCAATTACCTGGAGCAAAACTGTTTTTTCTTACTTTTAGTATGGGCCATTTCGAGCATTGGGTAGCACATGATTTGAAGTAGTGGGCTGTCTAGGTTGGTGTGAGCAAAGGAAAAACTAAGAAAAACAGGATGATATTACCTTGAACTGCAGATGCGTTGACCCAATGATTGAAGGTAAGGTGCGGAGCCACCAGCAAACGTGAAGAAAATAGCACATGACAAAGCACCTAGGAAGCAAATGCAAGCACCAAAAATAATAGGCATCGGATGGGAAGAATAGACCAACCGAATCACAGTAAGGAGACATGCTCACCGGCTTGCAGGCATTGATATGTCCGAGCTAATCCCACTGGAACCAAGGCCGACCGTGGCGTCCAAGGCCAGCGGCGTGAGGAGGGACCAGAGGGGAGGCACTGCTCGGGGATGCCCGCTTCAGGCCACGGAGGAGCAAGGAGGCAGGGGGAGGGGAGGTTGTAGATCAGCGGCCTGCTCCTTCCCGATGCCGCCCGGACGTACTGGGGCGACCGGAGGCCGACGGCGCGAGGAGGGACCGGCGGTCGCATCCACGGGGTCATCCTGCTGGATCCCTTGGGAACCGGGGCCCGCGATAGGGATGGCGGCGTCTGGTGCTGCCGCCGCCGCGAGGAGTAACCGGAGCGTCGCCGCGAGGAGGATCCGGAGCCGAGGAGTGGGATGAGGAAGTGGCTCCGACCACCGGCGAGGGAGGCCGGCGGTGGGAGGAGGAACCGGAGTGGAACAATCACGAGGGGGCTTCGGGTCTGACCAGGGGTGCGGGCAGTAGGGAATGATTAGGATTTTTGCTTTCAGCGAACATATTTGGTCAGACTTGAGGAGGGCTTTGAGTGGGTGAGGGGTGACGTGGCAATATGAGATTGGATGCTGATGTGTCTATGCTGCATGTTGAGATAAATCAAGTAGTGGGGATGAACTTCTTAAGTATATAGGATATGTTAGTCCTAAAAATGACATAAAATAATATATTAAAGCATATAAAGAATCCAATATTGGTAATATAATAGCATGAAATGATTTAAATTTATAGATACGTTGGAGACGTATGATTGGCCAAA
>NW_021201873.1:0-1328 GCF_002162155.2 Triticum dicoccoides
GGGGGACAAACTCGCCTACCCCCACTACTAGGGAAAACCTTATACACAGAAATTTAGCAACAACGCGGGTTAAAAAAGGGCGCTAGTGCTAGATAGCAGTAGCGGTTCAAAATAAACCGCGCTGCAGATACGATTCTAGCAGTAGCGCGTGTGCCCGTAAAAGCGCTACTACTAATATTCCCATTGCTGGAACGATGGGCTACGCATAGTAGTAGCGGCCTTGCAGGAAGCGCGCTACCGCTAGGGCATGAGTAGCAGCGCGTTTCCCTGTAACAGCACTACTGCTAATGGAAATAAAATAAAATGAAAAACAAATAGAAAAGTAAATGAAAATGAAAGAAACAGAAAAAGGAGAAAGAAAAAATAAAATGTAAAGCAAAATAAATGAAAAAGCGAAAAAACAGAGAAAGGCTTAGCTGTAGCGTGTGTTAGTAAGATGCGCTGTAGCTAACGCAGCTGCAACGCGTTTCGAGGACCCCCGCTATAGAAACAGAAAAGGAAATAAAAAAGAGAGAAACTTACATATGTATAGCAGTAGCGCGTTTTGGAAAAAGCACTATAGCTACCTTAGCTATAGCGCGTTCTGCGAAACGCGCTACCGCTAGTTTCGACTTAACCAAAAAACCGTTTCCTCCGGCCACCACTTGCCCCCCAAATCTCTCGACCCACCCCGCCGCTGTCTCCCCGATTCGTCGTCGCTCCACTTCGCCGCCGTCTCCTGCCGACGTCGACGCCCCCGGAGCCACCAGAGCCGTGCGCCGTCGACGCCATCGGAGCCGCCCCCAACGCCACGGAGCCGCGCGGCCTCATCAACACCACCGGAGCCGCCGTCGACGCCACCGGATCCTCCCTCGCCAGAACTGCCTCCCTCGCCGTCACCGGAGACGCCCCTGCCTCCCTCGCCACCACTGCCTCCCTCGCCACCACCGGAGCCATCCTCTGTAAGCCCCCACCCCTCCTCTCTCTCTCATGCATAGGTTAGCTAGTTTAATTATGTTAATTATCTAGGTTAGGGCAAAAATTTAGTTAGGGCTTTGACAGAGAAGTAGTTAGGTTAACTAGTTTAATTAGGTTAATCACCTAGGTTAGTGCAAAAATTTAGTTAGGGCTTTGACAGAGAACTAGTCAGGTTAACTAGTTTGATTAGGTTAATTATCTAGGTTATTTAGGCAAGTTTTATTTTAAAGATGATCCCTTCCTAGACTTTTATTGTTGATTATATCTTTTCACTGAAGTGGTCATGTTGTTTGTGCCCAAGTGGCTTTGTTGTTTCAATGAAGCTGAGTGGCCTATATATATTTTGCGGGAATGTTGATTCATTTCCGTTC
>NW_021201874.1:0-629 GCF_002162155.2 Triticum dicoccoides
GCGTTGGGTCTACACGGAGGGGATGTAGCTGTTGGCCCGGATATTACTCCTAGGTGTTCCAATGGGCTGACCTAACATAACCGGGTGGAGAGGTCCGCTGGTCAAAGCACGTTCGTGGAAAGTCAAAGGGCTAGATCTCGTGGTCAACCGCTCCAGGGTTAGGCGAGACGGGGGCCCTAGGGAGTAGCATTGCCACCGACGCATCGCACCGGGCCCTCATACATGCAGGGAGGTGTGGTGTCATGTCTGAAGAGGCAGTACCCATCTCGGGGTGTGTCCAGCTCACGGACGGCGCCGCAGGCGGCACCCGGAGGGGGGAAATGGACACGTCGGGTCTACACGGAGGGGATGTTGCCGTGCTTTTGGCCTGGATGTTGCTCCCAGGTGTCCCTCTGGGCTGACCTGACACAACTGGGTGAAGAGGTCCACTGGCCAAAGCCCATCCGTGGGAAGTCAAAGGGCTAGATCTCGTGGTCAACCGCTCCAGGGTTAGGCGGGACGGGGGGCCTTGGGGTAGCAATGCCACCCGAGCATCGCACTGGGCCCTCATACATGAGGGATGGTGTTATGGCATGTCCGAATAGGCGGCACACATCTCCGGGGCATGGCCCCCCTCACGGACGGTGCCA
>NW_021201875.1:0-1177 GCF_002162155.2 Triticum dicoccoides
AATATTTTATTACAGTTTCACTACCTTGTTTTAAGTGTTGCAACTTCTTAATCATGTCACGAGTATAATAAGCAGGGACGAAAGTATGTCGCATGGCAAGTTTCAAATCATCCCAAGTAGTAGGTATATAATCAGGGTGTAATCGACAATATTCACTCCACCAAACCAAAGCATAACCAGTGAAAGAACCAACCGCAACCTTAACCTTTTTATGTTCATTGAAATTATGGGAAGCAAATATATTTTTTATGTCGAACTCCCATTCAATATATAAAGCAGGTTTAAAACGACCATTAAATGGTGGTATAGATACATTAACCTGATCATGTGCATTTGGATGTTTGTGCACCTCTCGTGACGGTTGTGGTATTTGCAAAGGTGGTGGCACGTCTCCCGCGATCGACAAAGCCCATGAATTAACTCTGGATCCTGTCATGATTAGTAGAACAAGAAACAAAACCCAAAAATAATGTTCCTATAACTACTAGGATGTGGTGGTAAAATGCTCACAGTAAAGCAAATATCAATGTCTTACAAGTTCTTACCATGCAGCAGGCGGTGATCGGCAACCAGCGGTGTCAAGTAACTCCGAATATTGAGTAAAGCGATTGCCAGGGGAGCGTACGTATACACGGTGTAGAAATATGTGGAGCTGGGTTGGCTATATATGGTAGCAAAAGATTAGCAATAATCAATTCAAAGATGCAATGTTGAATAAACGCTCAACGACGGTACTGTGCTGGTCCTAGGCTAGTCCGGACTAGAGACGCGAGCCTAGAACACTAATGAGGTCACGGCGTAGCACAACTAGCATCAATGAAGGATACTAAGTAGCTCTTGACAGCAAGATATAAGTGAAGATCACAACGGCAGTGAAGATAATGATGAAAAACAACTGCCAAGCAGGATATACAACAACTCTCTCTCCAACTTTCCTCTTGAAAAGTTTGAGACAATTTTCTGATAAATTCTTTCAAAGAATGCTACTAACTCAAGCTTTCCAATGCAAAAAGAATCACTCAATTCCGAGTTGATATGAGGAGTCAAAGAATTCTAAAACTGGCCTGAAAAATTGGAACAAGTTGTGTTCACAAACTTCGGAGGGCAAAAAGACCTATTTAGAAGCCGATTTTGAGGTGTCAAATATTGAACTAGCTTCTGCAACTATTTAGATGCG
>NW_021201876.1:0-2848 GCF_002162155.2 Triticum dicoccoides
AAAAACAACTGAGGATTGAACTTGGCAAGGAAGAAGAGACTCGAGTCAACTTGACGAGAAATGCACCAGATAAAAGAGCTGGGGAACAATGATCGGAAAACCAACTGCGTGATCCTAAAGAAAAATTTGAACTGGAAGAGGAGTAATTAAAATACCTACGTCAATATTCCTCACCAGAGCGACGAAGGGGCTGAGGAGTAAAAAGAATTCCTACTCTCCGATATAACTAGACTCTGAAATCAGTTTTCTTCTAGACTCAACAACGTCCAAACTACATGATCAATCAAGGGGGCTCCTAGGGTCGGTCGAGGCTCTAATACCAACTTGTCACTCCCAATATGCGACCCTATCCAAAAGAAACTCGAAGGTCCCACCAAGGATAGACCCGCATATTGAAACGCTTTTGCAAGGTGGATATCATTACATCAACATTACATAAATAGATGGGGATACATACATAAGGCATACAATGTCACAAGAATACAACATCATCTTACATGAGAGCACCATCCGACTACGGATGAAACACAAACAGAAACTCAAACGACATCCACCCTGCTAGCCCAGGCTGCCGACCTGGAACCTATCCCCTGATCAAAGACGAAGCAGAAGAAGAACTCCAAACAAGCAAACATCACTCTCGCGTCAAGATCATCGCATAACCTATACCTGCAACTGTTGTTGTAGTAATCTGTGAGCCACGAGGACTCAGCAATCCCATTACCATGGGTATCAAGACTAGCAAAGCTTAATGGGAAAGGAAGGGGTAAAGTGCTGAGGTTGCAGTAGCGACTAAGCAAGTATGGTGGCTAACATACGCAAATGAGAGCGAGAAGAGAAACAAGCGGAACGGTCGTCAACTAGTAATGATCAAGAGGTGATCCTGAACTCCTACTTACGTCAATCATAACACAGAAACCGTGTTCACTTCCCGGACTTCGCCGAGAAGAGACCATCACGGCTACACACGCGGTTGATGTGTTTTAATTCGGATCTGGTGTCAAGTTATCTACAACCGGACATTAACAAATTCCCATCTACCACATAACCGCGGGCACGGCTCTCAAAAGTTTATACCCTGCAGGGGTGTCCCAACTTAGCCCATGATAAGCTCTCGCGATCAACGAAGGATATACCTTCTCCCAGGAAGACCCGATCGGTCTCGGAATCCCGGTTTACAAGACATTTCGACAATGGTAAAACAAGACCAGCAAGACCGCCCGATGCGCCGACATCCCGATAGGAGCTGCACATATCTCGTTCTCAGGGCAACACCGGATAAGCGAAGCGTACAGGTACCAACGAATCCAAGTTGCCAAGGAATGGTCCCGCACGGTGCTCTAGTTTGGACCAACACTTAGACAAGCATTGGCCCGGGGGGGCTATAATAAACATGACCCTTGGGTTAATTACTCCCAAGGGAAAGGTAGGTGGTGGTGAGGCAAATGGTAAAACCAAGGTTGGGCCTTGCTGGAGGAGTTTTATTCAAAGCGAACTGTCAAGGGGGTCCCATAAATCACCCGACCGCGTTAGGAACGCAAAATCCGGGAACATAACACCGGTATGACGGAAACTAGGGCGGCAGGAGTGGAACAAAACACCAGGCATAAGGCCGAGCCTTCCACCCTTTACCAAGTATATAGATGCATTAATGAAATAAGAGATATTGTGATATCCCAACATAACCCTGTCCACCATGGAGCAATCTTCAACTTCACCTGCAGCTAGCAACGCTATAAGAGGGGCTGAGCAAAGCGGTAACATAGTCAAACAACGGTTTGCTAGGAAGGGTGTCAAAGGTTAGAGGTTCATAGCAATTTGGGGAGGCTTGAAGAGCAAATGATAGGTAACGCAGCATAGCGATAGAACGAAGCAACTAGCATAGCAATGATAGTAGTGAGATCCAGGGTAGCGGTCATCTTGCCTGAAATCCCACTAGGAAGAAGAACGAGTCCATGAAGAAGATGAAGCCACGAAGACGAACCACACGTAGACGAACGAATCCTCACGATCGCAACGAAACGGAAACTATCGAGAAGAAGCACACAACATGGTAAACACACCACACATGACAAGACATGATGCACAACAAGCATGATGCATGACAAAGCTACATGAAGCTACTCATGGCAAGAGATGAAGCAAACAAGAACAACACATCAAGGCAAGTTTAAATGAGGCCGGGAACAACATATAACAATTCCGGTAAGTCCTCATATGCAAATTTCGAAATGGGTCCAGATCTGAATAAACCTTATGTTCAAGTTGTTAAACAGCAAGTTAAAGATCACCAAGATGATCTACACGAAATTCTAGTCAAGTTACATATAAAGTTCATTAGATTTGAAGCTACAGCCTAGAAGATATGAGCAAAACAAGTTAACATGGCAATGATGCAAAATGCATACAAACATCAAGCAAACACCTGAAAACATGGATGCAACATTATAATATGAAGCTACATGCAAAAACAAGCAAGTTTCATATAGAGCACACTCAAAACGGAGCAACGGTTCAACACACATACACTATACAAGGCATAACAACAATCTGTCCATAACAGCAACTAGGCATATTGCAAGCATCAAAACAACATGCTACAGCATCTCAACGTAATAACAAAAGACATGGGCATGAAGTACAGGTAAAGCATAACAAGACATGAACACTGAGCTATCTCCAGAAACAACTAGAACATGCTCGAAAGGACATGGTAAGATTGCAAATAATAACAGTTTCAGACTTTGCCGAAATAACATCAGGAAGCAATGTTTAGAGCTATCAAACAACATGTTACAGGAACTTAACGTGGCAAACAAAGGCATGGCATGATACTACTAAAATCATA
>NW_021201877.1:0-1215 GCF_002162155.2 Triticum dicoccoides
GAGCCATGGTAGCTTGCTACTGCTCTGGAACACTTAGGCTGGCCGGCATGTGTCCTTCTTCGTTCCTGTGTCTGTCCCTTCGGGGAAATGTCACGCTTTGAGTACCGGAGTCCTGTTAGCCCGCTACAGCCCGGTTTACCGGAGTCCTGCTAGCCCAGTGCTACAGCCCGGACCCACTTGCTGATGACCGACACGTTCGAAGCTGGGTCATGAATGCCTGTCCCTGTAAGTCTGTGCCACTTTGGGTTTACGACTAGTCGTGTCAGCCCGGGCTCCTTATCATATGGATGCTAGCGACACTATCATATACGTGAGCCAAAAGGCGCAAACGGTCCCGGGCAAAGGTAAGGCGACACCCGTGGGGATACCGTGCGTGAGGCCGCAAAGTGATATGAGGTGTTACCGGCTAGATCGATGTGACATCGAGTCGGGGTCCTGACAGCGTTGGTATCAGAGCTTGACTACCTGTAGGATTACCAAGCCAAACTGGTCGAAGTTGAGTCTAGAAATTCTTTAGTTATATAAGGGAATTGATTGTGGGATGGAACGTAAGGCTCTTTTTACTGCCTATACCTTATGCCTTCTGATCTGAGTCATCTTATCTTTCCTACGGGGATTAAGAACTAGGCTATCTCTTCTTTCTATCAGGATCACGTGTTACTAATCCGTAGATTTATAGATTGTTGGATTTAAGCTTGAGTTCAGTTTCTACTACTTCCGTACGTTAATTGTTGATCTCGAAACCTTGACATTGTGCTTCTGAGTGGTTATGCCACCATTTTTGTGAATGTCTCAAATCTTTCTGAGCATTTACAGCCGTTATGCTGTCCGAGTCATCCCAGGTTTCTAAATAGTCGGATGCATTTGCAAATCCCTTCCTCCTGTTTCCGATGTGCCTTTGGTCAGATTAATCACATAAATCAGTGAGTTGAGGTACTTTATTGCCTTGACATATATGTTGGAGCTAGTATTATGACCCTAGGTGTCTTAGGGGATCATCTAGTAATTTAGCCATGATTTGTGTTCCCAGTGTGATGATTCTGGCCATCATTCTCGAAAGCATCCCGTGATGCTACTTAGTAGTAGGTATTCTATTCCTGGGTTCTTGAACCCGAGATTCACTCTACTTACTTCATGTTGATAGTAATTGCTAGCTCCCTTAGGTTATTAGTAACCTTTGCGATAGTCCTTGAAGTCCGTGGTATCTTCTTCTTC
>NW_021201878.1:0-1864 GCF_002162155.2 Triticum dicoccoides
TAACACCGATATGACGGAAACTAGGGCGGCAAGAGTGGAACAAAACACCAGGCATAAGGCCGAGCCTTCCACCCTTTACCAAGTATATAGATGCATTAATTAAATAAGATATATTGTGATATCCCAACCAGTAAACATGTTCCAACAAGGAACAACATCTCCATGTTCCAACAAGGAACAAACTTCAATCTTCACCTGCAACTAACAATGCTATAAGAGAGGCTGAGCAAAGCGGTAACATAGCCAATCAACGGTTTGCTAGGACATGGTGGGTTAGAGGTTTGACATGGCAATTTGGGAGGCTGACAAGCAAATGGTAGGCATCGTAGCATTGGCATAGCAAGAGCGAGCAAACTAGCATAGCAAAGATAGTAGTGATTTCGAGGGTATGATCATCTTGCCTGAAATCCCGCAAGGAAGAAGAACGAATCCAAGAAGAAGACAAACGGCCGTAGACGAACGAATCCTCACAACTCCGGAACGAAACCGAAGCTAACGAGAGAAGCAACCCGGAAAGAAACAAACAACATAGTAAACCAACAAGCACAAACATGGCATGATGCACAACCAAGTATGATGCATGTCCGGTTTAAAGAGGCATGGCATGGCAAAATGCAACAAACTATCTTACAAATTAAGTGGAGCTCAATATGCAACGGAGTTGCATATTGACGAAACACCACATCAATTATTTAGTTATCTCTCGTTTAAGCTACCCAACAATATTAAATGTTGTCAAGCATGGCAAGAGGGGAAGCATAATATAAACTATACCATCTAAACAATTTAAATGAGGCCGGATATAAAAACAACAAATCCGGTAAGTCCCCATATGCATTTAGCAATTTAATGCAACAACAAATTTAAACATTTTAAATGTTGTTATCATGATGCGGATGACATATACAAGTTTTATGCAATTTTATGAAAATGTTGACATGAGCATGTTATGAAGCATTTGGTCACCATGGCGGAACAAAAAGGGTGCCACGGCGGCGAAACAAAAATGGTGCCACGGCAACATTCCGGTCCCGATAGCTCATGGAGATACCGGTGCAAAAGGAAAAGTGACGAGAGCGTGACATGCGATAGAAGGTGGGGTGATCCCGGATACCGGGTTCCCACAAGATGGTGGCATGGCAACGAGGTGAAACATGCACGCGACAATTTCGGACACGGTGCAAACATAGGGTGCATCTCATACATGCAAGGGCATCTCATCGCGGTCGTCTCGGGTTATACCTTCGAAGCGTGCATTTCGGAGCGGGTCGAGTTTCGTAGAGGGAAGTAGTCGTTCACGACGACGGTAGCGGAAGTAGTCGTTCTCGCGACGGTAGTGGAAGTAGTGGTACTCGGCGACGGAGTTGTACACGTTCGTTTCGTAGATGTCCAGGGTCGTCGGTAGAGGTACACGTTTTGGAGAGGAACTTGTCGTATCCATGTAGTCGTACATGTCGGCGATAGTGGAACTTGGCGCATCCGAAGGGGTACTTGACGAATCCACAAGGCGTGCACGGGTCGAAGTGGAACTCTTGACAAAATCCACGGGACTGACTTGGCATGCAACGAGCACGGCGCGATGGGCATGAAGGGCGGCGCTGGTTCTCTGCTCCAACGAAGCAGAACGACGGGCGAGCGGGCGGCCGACCTGGTGTCTTAGAGCAGCGTGGAAAGGCGGTGGTGAGCGACCGGATCGGAGGCAGAGGAGGTCACGGGAAGCTGGTCCGGCGGGATCCGGGCGAAGGAGGGCCGACCTGGGCGCAGGTCGCCGGATCGGGAGGCGATGGGCCTCGGCAGACCCGAGCAGAGCCAGGAGGAGGAGGTCGCGGGCGACGAGAGGGTGCAGTAGTTGCTGTTGCTGTCG
>NW_021201879.1:0-1626 GCF_002162155.2 Triticum dicoccoides
GATGATTCTGGCCATCAGTCTCGAAAGCATCCCGTGATGCTACTTAGTAGTAGGTATTCTGTTCCTGGGTTTTTGAACCCGAGATTCACCCTACTTACTTCATGTTGATAGTATTTGCTAGTTCCTTCAGGATATTAGTAACCTTTGCATTAGTCCTCGATGTTCGTGGTATTCCTTTCTTCCAAATACTATGAACCGCTTATGGCAGATGTTCCTCGCTGATCGAAAGATCACATTCAGAGTGCTCTCGATGGGTTCTCGATTCTACATTGTGACTCTGCCAGTTCTACCTTTCTGCATGGGTTATCCGGAAGAAATATGTGGAATTCGTTCGACATGCTAAACCATGCATCCACAACTCAGAAAATCGCATGTTCCTTTGAGTTGCTCTCTTTAGTTGCATTCTGACCCTCATCTATCAATTGATACCAAGGGTATGCATGCATTCGTTTATCGATGCCTATTACCCTTGTGGTACGTCAAGCCATTCTGTCCTGAATGACTTGGAGAAACAAACTCCAGTACCTCATCCATATCTAGGATTGGGTCAAAGTAGTTGTGTTCCGCAGATCAAGTTACAATCCATCTTCTGGTCTGCTCTACCCTGAAGTATTACCTTCTTTATGACAGGAATTTCATGAGAATTGCACCACCTTTTGTGAATTCTTGACATAGTGATACTTCACGCCATCCTTTTTTTTTCATTCCTCGGTTCCGTGTTGTTGCAGCCGGAGTGCCGACAAGTGAATCATGATGTGTGAAATCAATACTCCTAGCAACTCCGTTGCTTGGTAGTTAAATAGACAATAACGTCATCCTTAGCGAGTTGACTATTGAATCATCACCCTAAGGTTGATTGTGCTACCTAGTCCATTTTCCTGGTGCACTCCTCGATTGATGAGATAGGATTTGTTAAGTCCTCGCTCATTTGATCATATCATCTTGCCCTGAAAAGCAAGATTGTTCTCGAGCTTAGTAACATATCGGTGGTTCTTGATTTCCGAAGATCTTCTCGGAAGTATTACCAGGTTGTCACCTGACCGCTATGTTGAGCTCGTGATCAAGTTGGTTTCTTGTGAACCACCTTCTCTCCAAGAATCGGTGTTAGATATCCCTGAGCTAGTTGGTTAAGCTAGACAACAACTTGGAGAGTTGGAAGATAAAAGCTTGCCTGACTTAGTTCGTCCCGAAAGGATATTCTTGTGTAGTGTGTATTGAAGAAAGATGATATCTTCATCGATTGGTCCCTGTGATCAGTTGCTGGACCTATTGTCTTATCAATCCTTTGATTTGAGTGTGGGCTATCGTCAAATCAAGTCAGAACCAACGATGTTCGTAATGTTGTCTTCCTCGTGGTTGATCCCTCGAGCATACACCATTATATCTTTTGGTTCTGACCAATGCTATCACCGTGTTCACATGATGGTGGAAGTTCAGTGATATGGAAATTCCGATGAGTTGTTGTTGAGCCCATTGACAACATCCTTATCTCCTCCATGATGTTGTTGAACATTAAGTTAGTGTTGGAAACTTTTGAAAGCATTTTCTTCATGCTAGCTCATGAAGTACTTGTTTGATGAAAGGAGTGACTTCCTTTGATTCACGTGCATTTTGATGTAAGTTGCC
>NW_021201880.1:0-1394 GCF_002162155.2 Triticum dicoccoides
AAGTTCTCGTCCATCGGTGGTTACCGGAATGTCATCAACAAAAGTAACAGGGTCTTACTGACAGAATTGTACAACGAGGTGTTTACATAAGCAGGAGAATATTACTGCTCAGATCATATAGTTCACAAGAAAGGTTAAACCAACAATGGAAGGAAAATATGATCATCAGATTAAACAGAACAGTGGAAAGGAAATTATGTTTAACCACATATTTCAAGGGTATATCCTTCCCAAGGATAAGCAGAGCATGATATCCATGACAGGATATAATGTAGAAAACTCTTTAGGTAGGGGAGAGAATTTTCATGACATTACCCATACAACGGTGTTTGGATAATTGAGCAAGAAACATTTAGCATTGGGCTTCAAATGTTCTTGTTGAAATCAGAGTATCACAGACATGCTTCGAGATAGCATTGACATGGTCTTCAAGCAAAGGCCGGTTTTTGGATACTCAATGGATCCATCAGGAACAGTTTATAACATAGGTCTTACAATTTCCTCCAAGAAGAACGGTTATCCTTGCAAATAAACCATAATGATAGGTCCTCCAGCCAGGGGGGGTGCTAGGCATGACATCCTGTTACCAGGTCATCAAAGGGCCAACAACATAACTCTTGGAAAGTTGTCCCAACCTTCATATCTGACCGAGATTCAGATCCGATTGGTGTAATGATACCTCAGAGTCGGGATGTCCGAGAATAAAAGGTGCAACACAAATAGACGAAATGACATTTCAGGATTCTCAGGAAATGAACTATGGGAGTGGGTTCCTGAAACAATAGTTCATCATTAAACCAAGGAGAGGAGGAGGTGGCTGATGGGCTCGGCGATAATCCATCGAGATTTCTGACAAGATGGATTTCCACAATTATGTGAACAGGGAGATAACATTTGTCAGATCAAATGGTATAATGATGTATGCTCGAGGAAACATACTCAATTAAACATTGGTTGAAAGGTGCACCCGAATATGGGTTGGGTTGCACGATCAATGTTAGAGTGGTGACTTGACGAACAAAAGAATTAGAATGAAACTCGACCATTACTTCAAAGCAATAGGGTTGCTAGAAGTTTCGAATTCACACCTCATGGTTCAATTGTCGGTATTCCGGTTAGAAACAACACGGGTACCAAGAAAGAATGGTGAGGGTGAGAAGTATCACCATACCAAGAATTCTTAAGAGGGGGAGTAATCCTCACGACCTTCTTGACATAAAAGATGGTAATACTCCATGGTAAAGAAGAACAAATGCTAGGTAGCAAGGAACTCGAGGTATAACACAGAACACAAAGAAGTTTTTGTTGGAGGGAACGCAATAAAGAGGTCGATGACAACACAAATCATCGAGGGCAAGGATGGTATTTCTCATCATTAATTCAATTGATATCCT
>NW_021201881.1:0-999 GCF_002162155.2 Triticum dicoccoides
ATTCAGTTTAGCTTGACTTTTAATATGTTTCAAAGATTCATGATCAGAATGTATAACAAATTCTTTGGGCCATAAATAATGTTGCCATGTTTCTAAAGTCCGAACAAGAGCATATAATTCTTTATCATAAGTAGAATAATTCAGACTAGGCCCACTCAATTTTTCAGAAAAGTATGCAACGGGTTTGCCCTCTTGTAATAACACACCTCCTAATCCAATTCCACTAGCATCACATTCAAGCTCAAAAGTCTTATTAAAATCAGGAAGTTGGAGTAAAGGAGCATGTGTCAACTTATCTTTCAATACGGAGAAGGCTTCTTCCTGTGCGGTACCCCAAAGAAAAGGCACATCTTTCTTTGTAAGCTCATTGAGAGGTGCAGCAATGGTGCTGAAATCTCTCACAAAACGCCTATAGAATCCAGCGAGGCCAAGAAAACTCCTCACGTGTGTGACCGTTTTGGGCTGCGGCCAACTCTCAATAGCTTCAATCTTGGCTTTGTCAACTTCAATTCCCTGTGGAGTAACAACATAACCAAGAAAAGATACTCGGTCGGTGCAAAAGGTCCACTTCCCAAGGTTACCAAACAAACGTGCATCACGTAGAGCAATAAAAACAGCACGTAAATGTTCCAAATGTTCTTCCAAAGATCTGCTATAAATCAGTATATCATCAAAATAGACTACCACAAATCGTCCAATGAAAGCACGTAAAACTTCGTTCATTAGTCTCATGAAAGTACTAGGCGCATTAGTTAACCCAAAAGGCATGACTAACCACTCATATAATCCAAACTTAGTTTTAAATGCTGTTTTCCATTCATCTCCCAATTTCATACGAATTTGATGGTATCCACTACGCAAATCAACTTTGGAGAATATTGTAGAGCCACTCAATTCATCAAGCATATCATCTAGCCTAGGAATAGGATGACGATAACGAATAGTAATATTATTAATGCCTCTACAATCAACACACATACGTGATGTACCATCCTTTTT
>NW_021201882.1:0-2541 GCF_002162155.2 Triticum dicoccoides
TGTACGAGGATTCGGCGAGGCTCGTCGCGGTAGGCGGGCCGAGGGCGGAGCTCTGCAGGTTGTTGGTGGAGCAAGAAGGCGCGGCTACCATGGATGGTCAACTGAAGGTGGTCTCCATTGTTGGGATTGGTGGCCTGGGCAAGACGACTCTGGCCAACGTCGTGTACCAACAGATCAGAGGGCAGTTTGATTGCGACGCCTTTGTCACCGTGTCCCTCAAGCCTGATCTGAGGAGGGTTTTAGCCAGCCTACTCCGTCAGGTCAGTAAGCAGAGTTACAGCGAGGTTGAAGCATGGGATGTTGTGGAACTCATTGACAAAATCAGAAAAATTCTTCGGGATAAGAGGTACCTAACGAAAAAACCCCATCCACTTTATATTAACAAGTGTTACGTTAGCTAGGAGTATATTGCAAAAAATAGCGATTTTCGAACCATTTCCTATAAGAGAATGGTTCCATTACTTTGAGAAATGGATTCTTATATAAAACTATAGCTATTGCATTAAAGAAGATAAGAAACTAATAGAAGTCGAAGACGCGGAATGATAGTGAATAGAGAGAAAGATTCTTCTGATTTTCTTGTTTCTATCTACTAGACGCCGTAGAGAATTGAGAATTTTCATGTCTTTCAATTCTCGTACTCGTAAGCGCCCATTCCCATTTTGGGCGGAACTGATCTACTAATTCTTTTATTCCAGTTAGTAAGAGGAATCTTGAACTAAGAAATAGACCTAGCAGCTAAAAGAGGGTATCCTGAGCAATTGCAAGAATGAGGTTCATTGATATTCCTGGTATAGTAGATGTATCACACATACAGTCATACTCAATTCGATGGAATTGTTTGATCTTAAAGGGGATCTTCTATAATTTCACATATAAGGGGTTATTTCTTGGTTTCGTCCAGTCATTAATAACTTGATTATTTTTAGATAATAGTAGATAGAAAGAACGCTCGTAAGGAGTCCTATTGAAACCAAGAAATATAGGACTGCTTGCCATCCACATCAGAATAGATAGAGTTTTCCCAAGAAACCTGCTAGTGGAGGAAGGCCTCCTAGGGATAAGAGACTAGAGAACAATTAGCAGATTTGGATTTGCGAATTATTATAGAGAATTCTTTGGTCGAATGGAAGGAATTAGAAGACGAGAGGTATAGTGGAGATGAGTGGGAAGATAAAAAAAGACGAATAAGAAATATTTTTTTTTGATCCACATTACAGGCTATCACTTTTTTTAAAATTTTCAAAAAACTACCACAAAAGTGGATGGCTGTTCCAAAAAACCAAATGACTATGTAATTTAAAATTGATCCGGTTTATGACAGGTCGTGCCAACTCCTAAATAAACCCTTACTTGATTGTTTGTTTGACCGTTACCTTACATTTAGGGCCCATGTGTCAGCTCTCTCTCCTTCCCCTTTTCTTTCTTCTCTCCCTCGCTTTGCCTTATCTCTCTCCTGAGAGAAGGACACAGCATGGCCGGCACCAACGCTCTGCCGCCACCGCTGCTTGCCCTTGGAGCTCCACCCCCGCTGCTGCGTGCCGTTCGAGCTCCCCCGCGTCCACCCACATGGCAGCAGCCCTTGGAGCTCCGCCGCCGCTGCTACTTGCCACCAACCATGGCCGCCGCATGCACGACCGCGTGCTCAGCTCTTTGCAGCTCCGCGCCATGGGGAGGCTTGCGCCGCCGCCTTCCTGCTTAGCCCGCGCCATGGGAACTCCCTCGCAAGCAATACCCCGGGCATGAAAACATGCACCATTGGAGCACCGCCGACCAGCAACCCAGGCGTGTGAGCAGCGCCACGGGGTGTCTCCGGCGGCCAGCAGCCCGGATGGTCCAGAACCACCACGTGGAGCCCCGGTGACCAGTAGCCCGGCGGGTAAGCAACAACATAGGGTGTCTCCGGCGGCCAGCAGCCCGGGCGGCGCCAGATGCGCCCGTGAGCAGCAGCCTGGGCGGCGCCAGATGCGAACAGCTGCTGCTTGCCGCTGGTCATGGACGTTATAGCCACGGCCAAGCAACGCATGCAGACCAACACATCGGCTCCGGCGACGAGCTCGATCGCGAGGACCCGATTCCTTTTTGTATTTTTTATAGGGACCCGATTGCTTTTCTGAAATATAACAAGGACCCGATTGCTTCTTTAAAAATATTTGGGCCCCACCTATCATAACCGTCAATGGTCAACCTAACGGTCAACCTGACAAGTGGGCCCGAGCTGTCATAATCTAGCTTAAAACTTAACTGCTCAACCATTAGGTTTTTCTGGAACAGCCAGCCACTTTTGTAGTAGTTTTTTTTAAAGGGTAGTTTTTTGTTGTGGGATAGAAAAATTAGTAGTTATTTCTATATACTCCATTAGCTAGCTTTAGTTGTGGGATAGAAAAATTAGTAGGTTGTATATGGATATTCCAAGTACCCTTTTACTTTCTAGTGAATACTCATTTTTTGACTTGTTTTACTTTCTAACATGGTGCTACAAATTCACAGGTACTTAATCATAGTTGATGATATATGGGATGAATCAGCCTGGAACTGTAT
>NW_021201883.1:0-5481 GCF_002162155.2 Triticum dicoccoides
CGCGTACGCTATCTTTTGATAATGCGGGTACCGGGACTTGCATGGAGTTAAGACAGTGGATACGTAGTACACTGGTTTTTGAAGAGGAGATTTATGCCCTTCTGTTTCTCGTTCGACGACGAGCACCGCACTTACAACTTGATGTGTTGCCGGGATATATAACAACATTGGTTCGCCCAAGTTGGGCGCGGCCAGGACCGGATTTGTTGCCAATATGGCCTTTATTTCTTCGAGTCCGGCCGAGGCAGCATCCGTCCACTCGAAGTGTTCGGTGCGCCTGAGGAGGCTATAGAGGGGCAATGCCTTTTCTCCCAAACAGGAGATGAAGCGGCTTAGAGCCGCCACGCATCCAGTTAATTTTTTATTTGTTTGAGGTCTTTTGTGATATCCAACTATGACAGAGCTCGGATCTTGGCTGGGTTTGCTTCAATTCCTCTACCGGATACAATGAAGCCTGGGAGCTTTCCGGCTGGTACGCCGAAAACGCATTTTTCCGGGTTGAGCTTAATGTCATATGCTCAGAGGTTGTCGAATGTGAGCTTCAAGTCGTTTACTAGATTTTCGATGTGTTTGGTCTTCACGACCACATCGTCTACGTATGCCTCCACTGTTTTGTCGATCTGGGTAGCCACACATGTCTGAATCATGCGCTGATATGTTGCACCAGCGTTTTTGAGTCCGAAAGGCATTGTGTTGAAACATAATGGTCCGTATGGAGTAATGAATGCTGTTGCGGCTTGGTATGCCTCCGCCATCTTGATTTGATGGTAGCCGGAGTATGCGTCGAGGAAGCACAATGAATCGTGTCCTGCGGTAGCATCGATGAATTGATCGATGCGGGGAAGGGGGAAAGGATCCTTTGGACAAGCCTTGTTAAGGTCTTTGAAATCGACACACAGGCGCCAGGATTTGTCCTTTTGGGTACCATTACCAGGTTCGCTAGCCAGTCCGGATGTTTGATGTCTCTGATGAATCCGGCTTCCAATAGTTTGGCTAGCTCCTCTCCCATTGCCTGTCTTTTGGGTTCGGAAAATCGCCGAAGAGCCTGTTTGACTGGCTTGAATCCTTTCAGGATGTTTAGGCTGTGTTCTGCTAATCTGCGTGGGATTCCTGGCATATCTGAAGGGTGCCAGGCAAAGATGTCCCAATTCTCCCGAAGGAATTCTCGGAGTGCGGCGTCTACATCAGGGTTTAACTGTGCCAAAATGGAGGCCGTCTTTGTGGGGTCCGTTGGATGGACCTGGAATTTGACTATTTCGTTCGCTGGTTTAAAAGAGGTGGACTTGGATCTCTTATCGAGTATCACATCGTCCCTGTTCACCGTAGAGCACAACGCAGTGAGTTCCTCTGCCGCTAGGGCTTCGGATAGTGCCTCTAGGGCTAGTGCGGCTATCTTGTTTTCGGCGCGGAGTGCTATGTCCGGATCACTGGCAAGAGTGATGGTTCCATTGGGCCCGGGCATTTTAAGCTTCATGTACCCGTAATGGGGTATGGCTTGGAAAATTGTGAATGCCTCTCGCCCTAATAAAGCGTAATATCCGCTGCTGAACGGGGCCACATGGAACGTGACTTCCTCGGACCTATAATTGTCCGGCGAGCCGAACACCACATCAAGTGTAATTTTTCTTGTGCAGCGTGCTTCCCGACTAGGGATTATTCCTCTAAAGGTTGTGCTGCTTCGCTCAATGCGGCTCCAGTCTGTTTCCATTTTTCGAAGGGTTTCCTCATAGATGAGGTTTAATCCGCTGCCGCCATCCATGAGTACCTTGGTAAGACGAAAGCCGTCCACTATTGGACTAAGGACCAATGCGGCTGGTGCTCGGGCTATTCGGAATTTAGGTTCGTCGCTGGCGTTGAAGGTGATAGCCGTGTCGCTCCATGGATTTGTTGTTGCTACTTGGTAGACTTCGGCGAGGCTGCGGATTGTTTGTTTCTGCATATTATTTGATGCGAAAGTCTCGAAGACTGTTAATACCGTACTGGTGTTGTTGGGGTGGTTCTCCGGGGCTAGAAGCTCTTCGCCACTTTTGGCCACCTGCCGCAGTATCCAACATGCTCGAAGGCTATGTGTTGGAGTGGCGCCCTCTGTACTATGAATTTTACAGGGTCCGCTGAGCCATCCCTCCAGCACGGTTCCGTGCCCTTTATGGGTTTTTTGCTTTTTGGTTTTTGTCCCGGGAGCCTGAGCATGATGCACCCTTTTATTTCGGACTAGGGTTGTGTTCGGAGCTGGATTGTCCCAAAACTTAGTTTCGGTTTTCTGGACACTCTCCATCGCACAGTACTTTTGTACTATGGACGCCAGGTCGGCGAAGCGTGTAATTTCGCGACGACTTACGGCGTTCAAGATTCCCTTGTCCGTACAATTGTTGCAGAAAATTGAAATTGCGTTTTCCTCACGGCAGTCCTTTATCCTGTCCATAACCAGGAGGAATCTGGCCCAGTAATGATGTATTGTTTCAGCGGGCTCTTGTCGGATTTGAGATAGATCGCATCTGTTTGGGTGGGTGGGTGGAATTGAGTCCGGAACCCTGCCCAACTTGAGGCTCAAGGGCCGAAGAGTTTCCGAATTTGGAAGCTTGGATTGCTGGACGTTGTCCAACGAGTTTGGTCCGTCGCCTGACTTTAGGTTCAGTACTTGATCGACGTCCGTCCCTCCGCGGGAATCTGGCATGGAGGGATCAGGAGTCCGGACATAACTGGTCTTTAATACAGAAGAAGAGTCGCTGCATTGTTCCTCTACCACCGCAACATGGTGGGTAACTTGGGGGGAGTTAATCTCTCTCAGATCGGTTTTAAGCCCAATCTGATCGTAGTCTGTAGAGACCCCCAGGGCGGCGATGCGATCTAAGACCTCGTTTATAGAAGAGGGCTCAATCGGATCCAGCTGCTCGGTGAATTCCGAGCTGACGCGAAGATCGCTTTTGATGACCCAAGAGGTCATCGTCGAAGCGGCGGCCGAACAGGCGGTCATAAGAAAACCACCCAGCCGGATAGTTTGGCCGGCGGCCAAAGCTCCTTTGGCAATGGTACCGTCTTTAAAGACGGGAAGAGGCATCCTTCCTGATCGTGACGGCACAGAGGAACTCTCAATGAAAGCACCAATGTTCGGTGGATCTCGGGTAGGGGGTCCCGAACTGTGCGTCTAGGCGGATGGTAACAGGAGACAAGGGACACGATGTTTTTACCTAGGTTCGGGCCCTCTCGATGGAGGTAAACCCCTACTCCTGCTTGATTGATATTGATGATATGGGTAGTACAAGAGTAGATCTACCACGAGATCAAGGAGGCTAAACCCTAGAAGCTAGCCTATGGTATGATTGTTGTTCATCCTATGGACTAAAACCCTCCGGTTTATATAGACACCGGAGAGGGCTAGGGTTACACAGAGTCGGTTACAATGGTAGGAGGTCTACATATCCGTATTGCCAAGCTTGCCTTCCACGCCAAGGAAAGTCCCATCCGGACACGGGATGAAGTATTCAATCTTGTATCTTCATAGTCTTGGAGTCCGGCCGGTGATGATAGTTCGGCTATCCGGACGCCCTCTAGTCTAGGACTCCCTCAGGTGGTATGCAGATGAGAACAAGAGCTTGATTCCGAGCTTGGCGCATAGGGTCTTCCAAAAGTAACTCAAGAACTTGACGTCGCGGTCGGAGACGATTGTCTTTGGTACTCCATGGAGACGCAAGATTTCCCTACAAAAGAGATTTGCAATGTGTGAAGCATCGTCTATCTTGTTGCAAGGGATGAAATGTGCCATCTTAGAAAATTGGTCCACAACAACAAACACGGAATCCTTACCATTTTGAGTTCTAGGCAAACCTAGTACAAAATCCATGCTAATGTCTTCCCAAGGTTGATAAGGAATAGGAAGAGGCATGTAAAGACCATGGGATTGAGCTTTAGACTTAGCTTTGCGACATGTAGAGCATCGGGTGGTGAAGCGTGAGACTTCACGGAACATCTTGGGCCAAAAGTAGTTCTTGGAGAGCGTGGCGAATGTCTTGTCGCGTCCGAAGTGTCCCATGAGTCCGCCTCCATGAGCCTCTTGCAAAAGGAGCAAATGAAGAGAAGACTCGGGAATGCAAAGTTTGTTAGCTCTCAGAAGATAGCCATCCCTGATGTAATATTGTTCCCAAGATGTATGCGTCAAACATTTAGCATAAGGAGTTCCAAAAGATGGATCATTAGCATACAAGTCTTTTATGTGCTCAAATCCAATAACATTCAACTCAAGTTTAGTGACAAGCGTGCATATGCGTGAAAGTGCATCCACAACTACATTTTCCTTACCCTTGATGTACTTGATCACATAGGGAAAAGATTCAATAAATTCACTCCATTTGGCATGACGCTTGTTCAAGTTAGTTTGACCTTTTAAGTACTTAAGCGTTTCATGATCGGTATGGATGACAAACTCATGAGGTCTAAGATAATGTTCCCAAACATGTAGCACACGCACTAAAGCATACAATTCTTTATCATAGATGGGATAGTTAAGTTGCGCACAAGAGAGTTTTTCAATAAAATATGCAATGGCTCATTTTTCTTGCATCAAAACTCCGCCAATTCCGGTACCACTTGCATCACAATGAACCTCAAAAGTTTTGTCAAAATTGGGCAAAGCAAGAATTAGAGCATGAGTAAGTAAAGACTTGAGCTCATCAAAAGCGGTGGATTGCAAAGATCCCCAAACAAAAGGAGCATTCTTCTTACTCAAGGCATGCAAAGGAGCTGCGATAGTGCTAAAATCTTTCACAAAGCAACGATAAAAACCTGCTAGACCAAGAAAACTACGCACTTGTTGCAAATTGGTGGGTTGGGGCCAAGTTTTAATTGCTTCAATTTTAGATTCATCAACATGGACACCCTTGGAAGAGACAACAAAACCCAAGAAAACCAGTTTGTCAACACCAAATGTGCACTTTTTCATGTTGGCATAAAGACTTTCCTTGCGAAGTGTTTGTAAAACAGCCCTAACATGATCAAGATGCTCTTTCATGGTTTTGCTAAACACAAGAATATGATCAAAGTAAACCACAACAAAGACTCCAATATAAGGGCGAAGCACATAATGCATGAGACGCACGAAAGTACCGGGAGCCTCCGATAAACCCATAGGCATAACTAACCACTCATATAAGCTAAATTTGGTTTTGAAAGCAATTTTCCATTCATCACCCTCTTGTATGCGGATTTGATAATAGCCACTTTTAAGATCAATTTTCGAGAAAAAGTTGGCTCCACTAAGTTCATCAAGCATATCATCTAAGCGAGGAATGGGATGCCTATAGCGAACGGTAATAGCATTTATAGGTCTACAATCGGAACACAAGCGGAAACTTCCATCGGGCTTAGGCACAAGTATAACGGGAACGGCACAAGGGCTTAAGCTTTCACGTACATGACCGTTGTCGATTAGTTGTTGTACTTGGCATTGAATCTCCTTGGTTTCTTCGGGATTGACACGGTATGGAG
>NW_021201884.1:0-752 GCF_002162155.2 Triticum dicoccoides
CGCACCCGGCCGCTGGCGCCGTACGTGGGCGAGAGGGGGCGGCGGGCGACGGCGGGCGGCGTCGAGGGCGAGGGAGACGGCGGGCGGCGTCGAGGGCGAGGGCGACGGCGGGAGGCGTCGAGGGCGAGGGCGACGGCGGCAAGCCTTCGGCGCGGTAGAGAATCGGAGAAGACGAGAAATGGAGGCGACGGGCCCTTGTATTTATATCCGCCCCCATTAGTCGCGGTTGGGGAGGCGACCTGCGACTAAAGGGTACCTTTAGTCGCGGTTGGGGAGGCGACCCGCGACTAAAGGGTAACCTTTAGTCGCAGTTGGGGAGGAGACCCGCGACTAAAGGGCTTTTTTGCGGGTTTTTGTTCCCGCGCGCAACGACCTTTAGTCGCGGTTGGGCAGGCCAACCGCGACTAAAGGTATTCTTAAAATACTTTTTCTTTTTCAAAATGTTAAAAATACAAATAATATATCAAAAAATTCAGAAAAACAAAACTAATTCAATTCAATATGTTAAAAACACAAATATTATATCAAAAAATTCAGAAAAATAAAACTAATTCAATTCAAAATTCTAAAAATACAAAAAATATATCAAAAAATTAAGAAAAATAAAACTAATTCAATTCAAAATGTTAAAAATACAAATAATATATCAAAAAATTCAGAAAAATAAAACTAATTCAATTCAATATGTTAAAAACACAAATAATATATCAAAAAATTCAGAAAAATAAAACTAATTCAATTCAATATGTTAA
>NW_021201885.1:0-1388 GCF_002162155.2 Triticum dicoccoides
CTCCAGCGAGCTGCTTGGCTCGCCAGGCAGGCAGCCAAGGTGCTCGGCGGCGGCACCGCAGCTCGCCACGCAGCTGCTCGCCGCCTCGCCGCCTCCCTCGCCCGGCTAACGCCGTGGATCGGCCTCCCTCTCTCCCCCGAACCCCCCAGACACCCCCTCTCCTCTCCAGCTCCTCCCCCTCGCACGCCCCAGCCATGGCCGACGCCATCGCCGCCACCCCCACGCCGTAGCCACGCCCTCCGTCCACCCCACGCCGTGCCACCGTGTCCAGGAGCTCCGCCGCTGTCTACTTCATCGAGCAGCCGAGCCCCGTGTGCTCGTGCGGCCCGAGACCACCGCACCGACCTCGCCCGAGCTCACCGTCGCCGGAGATCCCCTTCAACGCCGTCGCCGCCTCAGCTCGTCCCCGACCTCACCGGTGGCCTCTACGGGAGCGCTGTGAGCCTAGCTACTCCTCCGACCCTCTCTCTCTCATTCCTGAGCCGTGTAGCCACCGCACGAGGATCACACGCCCGCACCGCCGCGGACCTCGTCGCCGACGTGCTTTCGGCCACACTCCGGCCACAAGATGGTGTCCATCTTACTCACCAAGTCCCGCAACACCTAGCTAGCTACTCCACGAGCCTCACCGACCCCTCTAGCGCCAAGTTCACCTCCGACCGAGCCTCGGTGGCCGCCAAAGTCGTCGCCGGCGCCAACTCCGGCCACCCCGACCTCAACGGACTCCGCCAAGAGCTGCGGTTTGTCCTCAGCTCCCCTCCGGTGGTCTCCGCGGCCCATTTGGTGGCCGAAATGACCAAAACCACTCCCGCCGCCGCGTCGGGCTCGCCGGCGGCTAAACGCCGGTGCAGCCGACCCGGGTTTGACCACGGGTGGGCCCTGGTTGACTCCCCTGAGTCAATGACAGGTGGGGCCCAACCCTGTTAATTAAACAGGATTAGTTTTAATTAAGTTTTAATTAAAATAATCACCCTGACATGCGGGACCCACTGTCAGGTTTGACCCAGACCTGTCCCGTTGACCTGCTGACGTCACACTGACGTCAGGCTGACGCAGTAATTGATTTTCTGGATTTAATTTAAATCAGGAAATTCCAGAATATAATTTAAACTTCAAAAATTCATAACTTTTATTCTGTAACTCCAAATTGGACAAATTATATATGAAAAATGATCAGAAAAATCCAATCTATCCATCTGTACTATTTTCATGCATGATCAAACAAGTTAAATTGATGTTTTAAGCAGAACAAGGAAAAGCACTTTAAAAGGCCATATTTGAATTTGAAATTTGAATCCTTGATTCAAATTTGTTCAAACCCTTCTGGTTTTAGTTGCATTAGCCCAATACACTCATTTTGCCATGTCTCATGCATGCATCATATTGTT
>NW_021201886.1:0-785 GCF_002162155.2 Triticum dicoccoides
TTTTTGGTGATGGAGAAGTATCCAAAAAAATCCCTCTACGCGGATTGCCCTTTGCGCGTCTACGGCTGTGGCCGGCGGCCTACGGGGGCTAGCATGCCGCCAAATCTTGCATAGGCAGCCTCTCACAAGTCTGGAAGTGTTGTGGCAGTTGCAAACGCCCAACACGCGTGTCCGGGGTGTTCCCCCCTCATGGACGGCGCCGCCGCCGGCACCTGGAGTGGGGAAACGGACGCGTCGGGTCTACACGGAGGGGATCTTGCGGTGGGTCTGGCCCGGTTGTTGCTCCAAAGTGTTCCTATGGGCTGACCTAACACAACCGGGTGGGGACGTCCGCTGGTCAAAGCCCGTCCGTGGAAAGTCAAAGGGCTAGATCCCGTGGTCAAAGGCTACAGGTTAGGCGGGACGGGGGCCCTGGGAGGGTGTAGCAATGCCACTGGAGCATCACACCGGGCCCTCATACATGCGGGGTGGTGTCGTGGCATGTCCGAAGAGGCGGCACGCGTCTCCGGGCATGGCCCCCCCTCACGGACGGCGATGACACGGTAGTAGATGTTCTGCGGTAACGATGCGGCGTGAATATTGTTAAATACTCGGAGCGCGATAAAATCATGAGTTTTTTTTTGCACGGCGTGGGCACATGTGCTATAGGAACGATGATGTTTTTTCATAATTTTTGGTGATGTAGAAGTATCCGAAAAATTCCCTCTACGCGGATTGCCCTTCGCGCGTCTACGGCTGTGGCTGGCGGCCTACGGGGGCTAGCATGCCGCCAAATCTTGCGTAGG
>NW_021201887.1:0-1307 GCF_002162155.2 Triticum dicoccoides
TAGCACTTGATCGTTTAGTTTGTTGCTATTGCTTTCTTCATGACTTATACATGTTCCTATGACTATGAGATTATGCAACTCCCGTTTATCGGAGGAACACTTTGTGTGCCACCAAATGTCACAACGTAACTGGGTGATTATAAAGGTGCTCTACAGGTGTCTCCAAAGGTACTTGTTGGGTTGGCGTATTTCGAGATTAGGATTTATCACTCCGATTGTCGGAGAGGTATCTCTAGGCCCACTCGGTAATGCACATCACTATAAGCCTTGCAAGCATTGCAACTAATGAGTTAGTTGCGGGATGATGTATTACGGAATGAGTAAAGAGACTTGCCGGTAACGAGATTGAACTAGGTATTGAGATACTGACGATCGAATCTCGGGCAAGTAACATACCGATGACAAAGGGAACAACATATGTTGTTATGCGGTCTGACCGATAAAGATCTTCGTAGAATATGTAGGAGCCAATATGGGCATCTAGGTCCCGCTATTGGTTATTGACCAGAGAGGTGTCTCGGTCATGTCTACATAGTTCTCGAACCCGTAGGGTCCGCACGCTTAACGTTCGTTGACGATATAGTACTATGAGTTATGTATGTTGGTCACCGAATGTTGTTCGGAGTTTTGGATGAGATCACAGATATGACGAGGAACTCCGGAATGGTCCGGAAGTAAAGATTGATATGTGGATAGTAGTGTTTGATATCCGGAAGGGTTCCGGAATTCACCGGAAGGGGTTCCAGATGTTTCTCGAAATGTTTGGGCACGAGAACACTTTATCTGGGCCGAAGGGGAAAGCCCACGAGGCTTTTGGAAAGTGCAAAAGGAAGTTTTGTGGAGACCAGAGGCTAGACGCCAGGAACCCTGGCGTCTAGGGGGTAGACGCCGGGAACCCTGGCGTCTAGCCCTGGAGTCCGAGAAGGACTCTTGCCTTTC
Organism: Triticum dicoccoides; assembly: GCF_002162155.2. Classification (NCBI taxonomy): domain Eukaryota; kingdom Viridiplantae; phylum Streptophyta; class Magnoliopsida; order Poales; family Poaceae; genus Triticum; species Triticum dicoccoides. The sequence goes on from NW_021201887.1 coordinate 940, forward strand.
AAGTGAAACCGACTTTGGGGAGGCTTTTACTCCAAGTTTCGACCCCAGGGCTCAACATATAAATAGAGGGGTAGGGCTAGCACCAAAGACACATCAAGAAACACCAAGCCGTGTGTCGGCAACCCCGTCCCCTCTAGTTTATCCTACGTCATAGTTTTCGTAGTGCTTAGGAGAAGCCCTGCGAAGATTGTTCTTCACCAACACCGTCACCACGCCGTCGTGCTATCGGAACTCATCTACTACTTCGCCCCTCTTGCTGGATCGAGAAGGCGAGGACGTCACCGATCCGAACGTGTGCAGAACTCGGAGGTGCCGTGCTTTCAGTACTTGGATCGGTCGGATCGTGAAGACGTACGACTACATGAACC
>NW_021201888.1:0-1307 GCF_002162155.2 Triticum dicoccoides
TAGCACTTGATCGTTTAGTTTGTTGCTATTGCTTTCTTCATGACTTATACATGTTCCTATGACTATGAGATTATGCAACTCCCGTTTATCGGAGGAACACTTTGTGTGCCACCAAATGTCACAACGTAACTGGGTGATTATAAAGGTGCTCTACAGGTGTCTCCAAAGGTACTTGTTGGGTTGGCGTATTTCGAGATTAGGATTTATCACTCCGATTGTCGGAGAGGTATCTCTAGGCCCACTCGGTAATGCACATCACTATAAGCCTTGCAAGCATTGCAACTAATGAGTTAGTTGCGGGATGATGTATTACGGAATGAGTAAAGAGACTTGCCGGTAACGAGATTGAACTAGGTATTGAGATACTGACGATCGAATCTCGGGCAAGTAACATACCGATGACAAAGGGAACAACATATGTTGTTATGCGGTCTGACCGATAAAGATCTTCGTAGAATATGTAGGAGCCAATATGGGCATCTAGGTCCCGCTATTGGTTATTGACCAGAGAGGTGTCTCGGTCATGTCTACATAGTTCTCGAACCCGTAGGGCCCACACGCTTAACGTTCGTTGACGATATAGTACTATGAGTTATGTATGTTGGTCACCGAATGTTGTTCGGAGTTTTGGATGAGATCACAGATATGACGAGGAACTCCGGAATGGTCCGGAAGTAAAGATTGATATGTGGATAGTAGTGTTTGATATCCGGAAGGGTTCCGGAATTCACCGGAAGGGGTTCCAGATGTTTCTCGAAATGTTTGGGCACGAGAACACTTTATCTGGGCCGAAGGGGAAAGCCCACGAGGCTTTTGGAAAGTGCAAAAGGAAGTTTTGTGGAGACCAGAGGCTAGACGCCAGGAACCCTGGCGTCTAGGGGGTAGACGCCGGGAACCCTGGCGTCTAGCCCTGGAGTCCGAGAAGGACTCTTGCCTTTCAAGTGAAACCGACTTTGGGGAGGCTTTTACTCCAAGTTTCGACCCCAGGGCTCAACATATAAATAGAGGGGTAGGGCTAGCACCAAAGACACATCAAGAAACACCAAGCCGTGTGTCGGCAACCCCGTCCCCTCTAGTTTATCCTACGTCATAGTTTTCGTAGTGCTTAGGAGAAGCCCTGCGAAGATTGTTCTTCACCAACACCGTCACCACGCCGTCGTGCTATCGGAACTCATCTACTACTTCGCCCCTCTTGCTGGATCGAGAAGGCGAGGACGTCACCGATCCGAACGTGTGCAGAACTCGGAGGTGCCGTGCTTTCAGTACTTGGATCGGTCGGATCGTGAAGACGTACGACTACATGAACC
>NW_021201889.1:0-597 GCF_002162155.2 Triticum dicoccoides
CGAGGAGAGGGCGAGGGAGGGAGAGGGCGAGGGAGGGAGAGGGCGAGGGCGAGGGCGAGGGCGAGGGCAGCGGCGGCGGCGGCGGTGGATCGAGAGGGAGAGAACTGGCGAGGGGGATCGAGCGAAGGGGGATCGGGCGAAGGGGGGATCGGGCGAAGGGGGGCCACAATACTAATGGCGCACCTCACCGTGGTGCGCCATTAGCATGTCCATACTAATGGCGCACCTCACCGTGGTGCGCCATTAGTATTTTTCTTTATTTCAGCTCGAGCCAAAAGGTTATGTAGTACCAGAACCCATCTATGTCAAGCCCACTCTACTAGCTTGACTGGTCAGCAGCCAGTTCTCACACTAGGAGGTCCTGGGTTCGACTCCCAGGCTCCACAAATTTTTTTTAGCATTTAAAAAGCTGTTTGATACTTATTTATGTTTAAATATGTTCAAACTTGTTTAAATAATAACAGTAATATTTTTTTTATAAGACAGTAGCATTTAAAAAGCTGTTTGATACTAATTTTTTTATAAGACGGTGCGCGGGGTGCGGGGGGTCGGCGGCGGCGGTTGAGTAGGGGAATCGAGGGTGCGGGGGGGTCGGCG
>NW_021201890.1:0-1824 GCF_002162155.2 Triticum dicoccoides
AAATTATAAAAACAGCAAGGTAGCAAGCGATAAAAAGTGAGCGTAAACGGTATTGCAATATAGGAAACAAGGCCTAAGGTTCATACTTTCACTAGTGCAAGTTCTCTCAACAATAATAACATAGATAGATCATATAACAATCCCTCAACATGCAACAAAGAGTCACTCCAAAGCCACTAATAGCAGAGAACAAACGAAGAGATTATGGTAGGGTACGAAACCACCTCAAAGTTATCCTTTCTGTTCTATCTATTCAAGAGTTTGTAGTAAAATAACGTGAAGCTATTCTTTCCGCTCAATCCATCATAGAGTTCATACTAGAATAACACCTTAAGACACAAATCAACCAAAACCCTAATGTCACCTAGATACTCCATTTTCACCTCAAGTATCCATGGGCATGATTATACGATATGCATCACACAATCTCAGATTCATCTATTCAACCAACACAAAGTACTTCAAAGAGTGCCCCAAAGTTTCTACCGGAGAATCAAGAATGTGTGCCAACCCATATGCATAGGTTCATGGGCGGAACCCGCAAGTTGGTCACAAAAACATACATCAAGTGGCACATGATATCCCATTGTCACCACAAATAAGCGCGGCAAGACATACATCAAGTGTTCTCATAAAAGACTCAATACAGTAAGATAATTTCAAAGGGAAAATTCAATTCATCACAAGAGAGTAGAGGGGGAGAAACATCATAAGATCCAACTACAATAGCAAAGCTCGGGATACATCAAGATCGTGCCATAGAGGGAACACGAGAGAGAACACGAGAGAGAGAGAGAGATCAAACACATAGCTACTGGTACATACCCTCAGCCTCGAGGGTGAACTACTCCCTCCTCGTCATGGAGACCGCCGGGATGATGAAGATGGCCACCGGTGAAGGATCCCCCTCCGGCAGGTTGCCGGGAAGGGCTTCCGAGAGGTTTCTGGTGGCTACAGAGGCTTGCGGCGGTGGAACTCCCGATCTTTCTTGATATTCGATGTTTTTAGGGTACGTAGGCTTATATAGGCGAAAGAAGTCTGTCGGGGGAGCCTCGAGGGGCCCACGAGAGGGTAGGGCGTGCCCCCTGTCTCGTGGCTTCCTCGATGACCCCCCGGCTTGCACTCCAAGTCTCCTGGATCATAATCTTCCCAAAAATCACGCTGCCGGAGGTTTCGTTCCGTTTGGACTCCGTTTGATATTCATTTTCTTCGAAATACTGAAACAGGTAATAAAACAACAATATGGGCTGGGCCTCCGGTTAGTAGGTTAGTCCCAAAAGTAATATAAAAGTGTATAATAAAGCCCATAATCATTCAAAACAGATAATATAATAGCATGAATGCTTCATAAATTATAGATACGTTGGAGACGTATCACATGTGCGTGCGCAAGCAGCAGGTGCAGCTCACCCGTGTCCTAGACGGGGCGGCACGCGGTCCAGCGGGCGCAAGGCCTAGGCTGTGAGGCCAACTCCACCGCACGAACCCAAACAGACGTCCGGTTTAACCGGATTCTGTCCGTTTGGGGTAGGAAAACGAACATGCATGTCCGCATGCGCTCGTCCCGCCATTGAGGCGCCCACCACGGCCGACCCAACCCAAAATATGTCCGGCTGTGTAATGCTTTAGACATTTCATCGAACACTTCAAGGGCGGCCATCGCCGGCGTCGATGAGGAGCACCGGCGTTGTCCGTTTCGGTCGCGCGCCCATGCCTGCGCCTCGCCCGCCAGTGAGCGCATGCTCTCGCCACACTGGCTCGGCCCCGCACCCGCCGTGTCGCGCCCGCCTCGCCGCCAGCCAGCCTGCCACGCCCCGCGCGCGC
>NW_021201891.1:0-839 GCF_002162155.2 Triticum dicoccoides
TCACCGTTTTGCGGTCACGAAGCGATTTCCACAGTTGTTGAACCCTAAGGTGCACTTACGTGTCGGTCATCAACACTCATTGTTTTGGCCAATTCAGGCCCGTTTCGTGGACTAATACTGACTGTTTTGGGGTCCCTCAGTGATTTCCACGATTAACAAACCCCGTGGTGCGTTTACGTGTCGGTCATCAACACTCGTGGTTTTTGTCGATTCTGGCCCGTTTCATGGACTATTACTCACCTTTCTGGGGTCCCAAAGCGATTTCCATGGTTGTCGAAGCACAAAACGCGCTTACGTGTCGGTCATCAACAATCACGGTTTTGGCCGATTCTGGCCCATCTCTTGGACTATTACTCAGTTTTGGGGTCATGTAGTGATTCGACGATCGACGAACAACGGTGTGTTTATGTGTCTGTCATCAACATTTGCAGTTTCGGCCGAGTTTGGCCCGTTTCATGGACTATTACTCACTGATTTCGGGTCCCTGAGCGATTTCCATGATTGACGAACCCCGGGGTGCGTTTATGTATCGTTGATCAATAACCCTAGGTTTTACCGATTCAGGGCTCTTTCACGGACTATTACTCACCGTTTTGGAGTCCCAAAGCAATTTCCATGGTTGTCGAACCCCAAGATGTGCTTACGTGTTGGTCGTCAAGACTCGCAGATTGGGCCGATTCTTGCTCGTTTCTTGGACTATTACTCAGTTTCGGGATCCCGAAGTGATTTCCACGATTGACGAACACCGGGGTGCGTTTACGTGTCGGTCATCAAAACTCACAATTTTGGCCGATTCTGGTATGTTTTGTGCACTGTTACTCACCGTTTTGGGGTTCCAG
>NW_021201892.1:0-1034 GCF_002162155.2 Triticum dicoccoides
TTCAAAATATTTGGTTTGGAGACCATCAAAGATCAATATGTGCATGATGCTGATTTTAAAGATGTAATGCAGAATTGTAAAGAAGGAAGAATGTGGAACAAGTTTGTCGTTAACGATGGATTTGTGTTTCGTGCTAACAAGCTATGCATTCCAGCTAGCTCCGTTCGTCTTTTGTTGTTGCAGGAGGCGCATGGAGGAGGATTAATGGGACACTTTGGCGTGAAGAAGACGGAGGACGTACTTGCTACACATTTCTTTTGGCCAAAGATGAGACGGGATGTTGAGCGTTTTATTGCTCGCTGCACTACATGTCAAAAAGCTAAGTCACGACTCAATCCTCATGGTTTATATATGCCTTTGCCTGTACCAAGTGTTCCTTGGGAGGATATATCTATGGACTTTGTTTTAGGTTTACCTCGAACAAAGAAGGGGAGGGATAGCATATTTGTTGTCGTAGATAGATTCTCGAAAATGGCACACTTTATACCATGTCATAAAAGCGATGATGTTGTTAATGTTGCTGATTTGTTCTTTCGTGAAATTATTCGCTTGCATGGTGTGCCAAACACTATTGTTTCAGATCGTGATACTAAATTTCTTTGCCACTTTTGGAGAAGTTTATGGGCTAAGTTGGGGACTAAACTGCTTTTTAGTACTACTTGTCACCCCCAAACTGATGGACAAACTGAAGTAGTCAATAGAACGTTGTCTACTATGCTTAGGGCTGTTTTGAAGAATAATAAGAAAATGTGGGAGGAATGCTTGCCTCATATTGAATTTGCTTATAATCGTTCATTGCATTCTACTACTAAGATGTGCCCTTTTGAATTTGTGTATGGTTTCCTACCTCGTGCACCTATTGATTTGTTGCCTCTTCCATCTTCGGAGAAGGTTAATTTTGATGCTAAACAACGTGCTGAATTGATTTTAAAAATGCATGAGTTAACTAAGGAAAACATTGAGCGTATGAATGCTAAATATAAACTTGCTGGAGATAAGGGTAGAAAACATGTTGTGTTTGCACCTGGAGATCT